>NW_027412587.1:6590143-6853135 GCF_025532065.1 Leptinotarsa decemlineata
TAAAAATTTCACCTACATGGAACACTGCCATGCTCACTGGTAGACATCGATGTTTCGCCGTAAGACACTTGCCTTAAGACTCTTCAGTATCAATCTGGGATAACATTATAAGGAAAAACACACCTTTCATTCATAAATTACGATTTTTATGTCACAGAATAAGTTTTGTTTGCACATTGATCGCCACATTGATTTATTTCACCTTAATTTCCCTGCTGTAATGGCGTTTACTACCTAAATGCTTTGTTTCTCCTTGGTATCCATCAGCACGTGCTGAATTTGCTGATTGGCATTTGGTTCATATTTGTTTGAAATTATCAATAGGTCGTTTTGCATAACCAGCAATGAAAATCATTTTGTAGTTATCATCAACATAAAGATCTAGCTTACATTGTTTCAATCCAGATTTTTTCAATTCAAAGTCCAATTCCCCATTCTACTCTCTGCTAGCCATAGCATAAATGACGTTTCTCAGTTTGCAGACATTCGTAAAAATTTAGCTGAAAAAAACTCTCCAAGTTGAATCATGTTGATTCTTCTATAGTTTGTTTTGTCCTTAAAAAAGCTATCGGAAAGATATGTATCTGATACTATGGAAAAAACTTCTTCATAATCGAGCCCAAGCCGTTCTTTGTGGTGTTATATCTTTCCTTTTCTTTCAATGTTGATGTGTTTTCTTCTCGATGGAGAATCTGTTTGAATCCATGTGTGATTTCTCTTTTTTCCAAAGCTCAGCATCTTATTTATATCTCGCCTCTTCAATTATCGGAGAATATAGGTAACAGAGTTTTTTTCGGAGCTTTCCATACAAGAAGCGTTATCACTTTTTGCACCCACTTCAACATCATCAAATCCGTTTTCTACGAAAACTAATAAATCTTCAAAAATTAGGTGATTCAAATTATCAATTGAAATTTTGTTTTTTCTGGAAAACTGTAATTGATGAATACATCTTTGCTATACACAATTTTGTGAACAAATGAAATAATATGATCCAGAATCCTGATAGTATAAATCTTGATCCCACTTTTGACGTTTCTGTTCCTGGACATGCATACAAATATACGGAGATGACTCACATTTTTTTCCGGCGATCTATTCTTGACATAAACATTACTTACCCAACCCGAAATAATAAAGCATGTATATATTCTTTCCAATGATGGTGTAGACGGTGTGGATGGTGGGTTCTGCTACACTATTCTGGAGTTGTGGTTCGATGTTGAATTCCACATTTTCACAGAATTTTTTTTATTCTGAACCATTATCTGTTCGTAAAATTTTGATTCTTATGACTTTCTGAATGTTTTTGGAAAAATCATCTACCTATTAATGTTAAGAAATATCATACTACTTCCATGTGACCACAGATATCATTATGAATTCTTCTCAAAAAGTGTTTGCTCTTTTGCCTCTTCAATCAAATTGAAATGCTACACAAGGCATTGTGTAGATGTTCAGATGGTAGAAATTGATGAGAGCCTTTCTACGATGCCACAAAAAAGCCCCAGAATTAGGGGAAATCACGTATTTGAATTTTTCTTCAGTAAGAGATGTTCAGAGGAGCTGGAGTTGACTAAATGGAAGATGAACAGTTTGTGGAGCGAACATTGAAACTCAATAAGAAAACTTGAACAATAAAACAATATGCAATGTGATGGCTCCACTGCAGGATGATGTTATTGTTTGTAACATTCAGCAGCTGCTAAAACTATACTAATGATCACGTCCAGAGCATTTTTGGAGGATTACTTTCCACTAGTGTGGGGTAGATCTAACCTAAACTGCCATCTAGTTTTCAACTGAATTCTTCAACACAGATAATAATGAAACTCCAGGGATTCGTATCAGAGACTATACTGCTGTCATCTTGATGGAGACCATTCTATTCTGGTGAGACATATCTTGTCAGAGTGATATGTATGTGATCACTTGATGTTTTTCAGAGATATTTTTTAACCGAATGAACCAGAATCATCTGTAAGAATTTTATCTATGAGGGAATTTAAACAAATGCCTATCGCATGTCCAATGTCACTCGTATTGTTATCCAGAAAAGTAGTTGTTCTCCAGTAGGCCTTTGCTATATCCTAGCACGCAGAAGAGGTGAAAGTTTTGAATTTTTGTTTAAAATATTGTTTTTTTGGTGCAACACATAATCACACTTTTCAGTATCAATCAACTCACCTTCCTCAATATCATCTGAAGGGGATTGTACAGGAACACCAGACACGATACGCAAACCATGATGACTCCCACCAATGCCATGGTCATCACCCCTAGAACAAATGTACAAAAATCATACTGAGTTATTTGAAATCATGAACGTAAAACGGCATTTCATCAAAAATACAATTTGATTCAATTATCAAAACAACATTATGATCATAGCAATAAAATCAGTACAGAGGTACAGGTAGACCTTCGTCTAAAAGAAAGATTGTTAACTAGTAACAGCTCCATCTCATGAACAAAGCTTCAAGCGGAAAAGAAACATTTCATGTACCAATACTCTAACAGAGATCAAACAGTGTGTGAAGACTGTATCAAGGAGAGATACAAAAAATGAATATTTTGAAATGAAATCTCTCCCAGCTTCGTACACCTTAGGTTCTGATAAATGACTGCCTGAACATACCTATCCAATAGGCAAGTGATATCAGATATTATATTTTGACAAAAATTGTAACTGGTTTGAATATTACTGGAGTTTTTTCCAATACCAAACCGTTATTTCAAGATTTCAACACGTGTTTCGATCACCAAGTAATCATTTTCAAGATCAAACTAATCATATTTACAAAGCTATTCTCATTTAAACCATAGATACCTGTTCTAGGTACCTGTTCTGCGTCTTGATTATCTTGAATCAATTTCACAATATTGCCTTATCTACTGATCTTAAATTAATTTTACAATGTGTCCCTATGTAATAGCTAGGTGAATCTAATAATTGAAATATTATGAGCTATATAAAATTAATTTCACAATACTGCCCTTTCTACTAGTCTCAAATTAATTTTACAATGTGTTTTTATGTAATAGTCAGGTAAATCTAATGAATAAAATATAATTTTAACAAGCTATGAGGTATACTATTTGGTATTCTTCCGCCATCGTTATTCATAATATAATTATGTTTACTTATTTCTACACTATCATAGGCATCTAGATGCCTTTTGTTAACTTTTCTAACTAATCCTAATGAACTGAAATCTATTTAATGGTTTCGTTGCAATGATGATTATGGACAACTGCTGATTTTTCAGGTCTTCCATGTTTCAAGGATGCAAAGTGTTCTTTATATCTTATTTTATTAGATATTTTTCTGTCCAAATTATTTTGCATCGCAGTCTTTACATTTAATTTCGTGAATTACAGACTTTCCCGAATTCTCGACTTTGTCTTTTGGACTTCCTGAAAGGCTCTGTAGTGTTTGACTTGTTTTAAAAACCACCTTCGTACCTAGTTCCTTGAAAATATTTCCAAAGTCCTTCGTTTATTGGTGGTATGGAACTGAGATATATTTCATTTTAGTTTTTATCCTTTCTAAAAGTCGGGATTTGGGTCATTCTTGATCTAAACTTCTTTTTCCTTATTATGTCATCTATAATAATTCTTAACCTAATCTTCTTTTTTCTTATTGTCATCTATAATGCCCCTCAAGAAACCGTTAGTGGCTGCTATTTCCTGAATTGTACGTTTTTCTTTTGCGAACCTATCATGTGTTAGAGGGAAAGTCAAAAGACGATGTAACCCAGCACGAACATGCTGGGTTGAAAACACTCCAGTAATATTCATTAGTACACCAAAGGTTCCAAACAGTGTATTACAAGTATAAATGGTTTCATAAATAATTACAACTCACTGCACTGAGTTTATATGCAGTCGAATTCAACATTTTACTTACACACACACAAACTTATACAGTTAGTACATTTCTCACCCTTCCTCCTGTCAACAAGATTCAGTATACATATTGTTTATCATTGTCATTTTCATAAATGTCAATTGCTGTCATTATCAGTGGTACAATTGTAAATGTATATTGATATTATATGTTACAATAGTAGTAACTAGAATAGTAAATACTTTATTAGACGTGTTTTTATCTCCACGAATTGAGAAATGCAGGAACAATGAAAATACATTTTTTCAACAAACACATTAGAATTCAATAGCTATTGATGATATTTCGTTTATGTACCAAAGAATTCGACTTCAATATATTTTTATGATCGTGAAGGCTATTAGAGCTTCATAAATTAATAAATTCCACTCCCAGAACAAAGCCAATGGCTGGAATTGTAATAATTTATTATGTTTCACTATCTTGCGATTTTTTCATTTTAATTCATAGTAAACCTTCTCCCTCAATTCTAATAATTTCTAAAAGTTACCTCAATTTCAATATGTTAAAAATCTGATGAATTATGACATCTGCAATCGTGCTTCTGGATTTTACTTCATTGAAAATCAAAAATATTCTGAAAGAAACGAGTGGTTGAATATTTATGAAAAACGGTATATTCACTTGACATGAAGAGTAACAGAAAGTGACACAAAAGGCCATGCAGTTTGGTCACCTCCAGATTGCGTCAGTGACATATGAATTTTGTTTCAGATTTGAAATCCAAGGATATCGAGTATGTTTGGAAATATTGAGTTGAACATGTGATTTTGCGCTTACAAAGAAAGTAGATCTTCTTGTTAGTGTTTCTGGTGAATTTACATTTTGATCAGCATTGCACCCGTGCGGAGAAGGGGCGTGTCGCTAGACGATTACATACATCAACATGTGAATGAAATGTCCAAGCATTAGTTCTGCTTGTCATTCAGCTCAGTCACGAAAGAATATAATACTACAATACGTTGCAAAACATACAGAACAAGTATGAAATAACTGATTCATTGTCGTTTCCACTCGAATAATATGTCTATAAATGTCTATAACTCTATCGATGAATTGACACACGTTGAGTAGAATAGCGTAAGATAAGCTCCGCCAAGATAAAAATAAAGACCGTTTATTTTTATTATTATTTTCACCGTAGGGTGCGCTGGTCAGGCCCTGTCCCCCGAATCCCCGATACATTCGAGAGGGCGCGCCAGCATTATCAACCAATGACCACTCCCCACACCGTGGAGTAAGTGATCATTGGGTCCGAGAATCATGTGCCCTGAGCAAGCGCAGTGAGCCAAGATTCGACAGTAGAGAGGACATCATTCCACCAAGGACTCCAATAATCTTGTTCTGATTATCTTCCACGTTTATGTTCCATCTTGACAGAGTGATCTGGATAGAGTATGCGGAGTTCGAAGAGAAAATCTCGATATTTTATTCGTTTTTCCTCCTCTTTTCGGACGATATTCGTCTAGCCAGGAGCTGAAAACTCCACGACAAATATCGTTTTGCTCTGGTGGTCGAGAAGGACTACATCAGGCTTATTAGCTTGTATGAGCCTGGGGGTGGGGAACTAATAGTTCCAATAAATTAGGCACTTCTGGTTCCCCACAACGGATTCAATATCCCCCGGAGCGAAGGGCAACACCGGTGTTTCGTCAATACCGTAAGAGTTCCGTAGATGGTAATATAGCACTCTTAGGGCCGCGTTATGTTGATGGATATAGACCGCAGTGCTGATAGCAAGTGCATTAGGGTCTTGGACGCCTCGCGGCAGGTCCTGCACCTTGTGTCAGGTACCTCTATACCCATCACGCGACTGCGGTAGACTAAGGTGTTGAAGACACCTTATTATTATTATTATTATCATTTTAAAGTTACCTTTCCATCCTTGTTTCTCCATGCCCTCAAATTTCCGCTGGGTGAATTTAAATTAAGTATCAGCATTGCACCCGTGCGAAGAAGGGGCGTGTCGCTAGTCAATTACAAACATCAACATGTGAATGAAATGCTTAAGCCTTAGTTCTCCTTGTATTTCAGCTCAGACAAAAAAAAAATGGAAAACAATACGTTGCAAAACATACAGAACAAATATAATTTATTCAATCGACCAAGACGCGTCTTTCGAAAAAACAATTCACTAATCGAGGGGGGATTTAAAAAAAAACAATCTTGGAAGATTATTCATAAACTTTGATGAAAGAAAGAGGAAGGGAGGGAATAACAAGTGGCTCGATGTTGATCCTTTCAGATTTCCGATATAACTTAGCAAAGATTTTGATACACTGTTTCTGTTTTGTCGTTGTGACATCGAATATTTATATAATTATTATCAATGGGATTACAAGGATAATTGCTGAATCTGAAGTGTTTGAGGTTTTACAAAACGAAACTATTAATTTCATCGTTGGAATAGAGGAATGGCGTGCTGATAATGATGTATCATTTTCATACGTAGGTATCTGTTTTTCTTTTGAATCGATATTACGTGTGTCCTGTACATGTGTGTCCTACATAAACTTTCACCAGTTTCAAACTAGTCCACAAAGAACTCCAAGGTTTTCAAATTCAACTGTCATTTAAGGTTTTCAATTAGTATTCATCAATTCAGTTCGACAATCCTCATTTCGGTGAACAACCAAGATTGACGACCTTCTCCAATAAAGATACGTATATTCTGAGACTTCTGTGAGATTCATTGCGCTACCTGTTCTATCCACTCTGACAGTATATGTCAAGGTCTCCGAAAAAACTAATTTGGTTAGATATAATTTAGCTCCGTCGGTTTTATGTTAAAATGGTCCATTAAGGAGATGGGTTTCGTTTTTCCTATCTGACAGATTTCATTTCAAGATGTGAATAATTCTGTTTCTCTGCTAATGTATTCGTAGACGAGAATTTTAATTAATGAAACTCTGTGATATGCAATAAACAAATCAATTTACCTGAATGTACAGAGCTGGTTTCATAATTCTGATTCGAAAAATAATTCGAAGAAAACTTGAATATCATAGAGTTCAACGTCCATCAAGCTAATAGGTGAAGAAAAAGTTATATAATCAATGGAATGAAACAAAAATATTAGTGTTCGAACATTTCAGTAAGCTATGCAACTATGTTATTATTGAAGTGGTATTTCCAATTCATAGCGACAAGTCAAATGTTTTTTAAATCTCAAATCATCGGTTGAGTTAAGTACATTCTTTGAGGAAGGAAATGCGGTCTATGAGATCGACAGGAGACTCGATTCACGGATGTCGAAGATAAATGAGAATCACGAAGGCATTGATCAAAGAACAAGATTTGTCCTATGCCTTTCACTGCAAGACACCTAGATGGGTATCGTCTGTGGTGCTAGGCAAACCCACGATTGTATAACTGGACTTGAATCTCTCCTCATGAACACGGCAAGTATGGGATCTCAATTCAATCTCAAAGATCAACGATGCATCCAAAGGTGGTCAGTGGCAAGTTTTGATGTTGACCGTCGAATGAGATTCGGTTGTTGTATTTCACGGTGTCTTCGCAAGGGAAGATGTCATCAACTTTCCTAACTCATGCTTGTCCTTGAAGGAAAGGTGAGTCCTTGAGTGTTGAGCCTAGTACCCCTGATGAGACGAGTCGTAACAGCTCTGTCTGATATTGGATCACAAATTTTTTGGTTTTATCTACATTCTTTGACATTGATCCCTTTTTCAGTATTGTCATTATCATCATCAACTATACAGAACTGTTGGGATGTAAAGTAACTTCTCTGCAATACTGTTTCCTATTAGTTGTCGCATTTTTCAATGTGAGAAAAGTTTTAGAAAATAAACTCAAAAAAAGTAGGAATACTGTTGAAATATTAACGAAATGGTTTTTTCAAGGACAAAACACAAGCAGTACAGAAAAAATTTTGAGGCGCTCTTAGATCGGTGCCTGTGCGAAAGTAGCGATTCACATTGGATTTGGATCGCTGGAGATTAAACCCATTTGGAAAAACGTTCTCAGGAAGTTTATTTCATATAATCGCAGTTCTCCAGATGAAAGAGATCTTAAACAGTGAAGTTCGAGGTGTACTGAGTTGAATCTCAAAACGACGAGCAGCCACAGTACATCCCGTATTTCTGATATGTACCGCTCTTGGTGATATCAAATGTGCCAAGTCACTTGAACACTCCCCGTGAAAGTATCTATAGAAGAGAAACAAATCTCCAACCTTCCTTCGATGTTCCAGACTATCAAGGTTGCAAGGTTCGGAGACATTTATCTTCTTGAAGAAAACCGATGCCTGGGTTTTCGTGGCGTTGAATTGAACCTGGATATTTTCACCTCAATTGGAAATCACTTCTAGATCCCCATTAAGATATGCAACCTGCTGCTGCCGGTGAAGATGTGCCTCCGTAGGTGATGTCCTGAAATCCGAATGGAATGACTAGACAAGTGTGATGTCGTCAGCAAAGCAATCTATTGAATTTTTGTTTTTTTTCAGTAAATCGTTGATACACAATAAAAAGAGGATCGAAGACAATATGGACCCCTGGGGGATACCAGCGTTGATGGTGAAAGTATTCGAGAGATATCCATCGTCTGGAAACGAGAGGAAATATTCTTTCAGAAAGCTTAACAGTCATACACAAAAAAGATCCGACAAGCCATAGCATCGAAGTTTGGCCAGCAAACCCTCATGCCACACATGGTCAAAAGCCTTAGAAATATCAAGCGCAACAGCTCTTGATTTCCATTTTTCTCGATTGCGTTATTCCAAATATGGGTGACATACGATAGAAGGTCGCCTATTGATCTATGTTTCTGAAAGCCATATTGATTATCGCTCAAGATGCTGAAGCCTTCCAAATATTTGAGGATA
Organism: Leptinotarsa decemlineata; assembly: GCF_025532065.1. Lineage (NCBI taxonomy): Eukaryota > Metazoa > Arthropoda > Insecta > Coleoptera > Chrysomelidae > Leptinotarsa > Leptinotarsa decemlineata. The sequence goes on from NW_027412587.1 coordinate 6,598,900, forward strand.
TGGTGGTTTACGACTTTTTTCATGATTTTTGATGTCACTGATAGCAAAGAGACTGGTCTATAGTTATTTGGGAGATTGTTCTTGCCTTTTTTGGAAATAGACTGATCGCAAGCAGTCTTCCAACAAGAAGGTAAAACCCTTTTCCTGTGAGCCAGGTTGAAAATGCTGCAAAATACTGCTGCGAGTTCATTTGCGCACTTTTAAAGTACGATGACGGGCACTTCGTCAGGGCCAGACACCTTGTTGATATTGAGCTGTTTCAAAATTCGCCTGAGGTGACGCTGTCGAAAAGTAATTTCCGGCATTGTGGATTCTAGTGTGGGAATAGTGGGTGGGGCCTGGATAATGAATTTTGTCAAATTGTAGCTAGCCAAATAATTGCAATACTTTTTGTTTTCCCTATTTCTACTTTTTTTTTAAATAAGCTTCAGGTATATTGTTGAAAATTACCTAAAAATACAGCAATTTATTGAAATTATTACCTTTTCAATATTTCGCACTGTCCAGAGAATCATTTTTCCGACAACAAAAAAACAAAATGGAACACTAAAAATGGGAGTGTTACCTCAACCGCTGGTGATGCAAAAAAACACAACGCAACCACCTTGTAAAACTGATATACATTATTCAATGAATAAAAAAACCTTCGACAGTGAGATGCTTATACGGTGTAATTTCTGCAATTATCAGATGACAAACAAAAACTGATATGCCTGCTGGCGAGTGAATTGTTTCCAGTGATGGCGGTCAGTTTTCAAGGAAATTGAAACGATGTTATGTGGTCAAGGCAGTTGAGTGAACTGTTCGATTTCTGCGAAAACTAGATGTAATTGGCTATCAGATATTCAGCGCCAGTGATTGATGCTACTTCCTGTTTTTTCTTGCATTTTGAGCCAAATAATCCAAGGAGTTTCTTGAGTGCCTGTATTTTGTAATTTTTGTGGTGTTGTATCGATCCATTTCTATGTGTCAACGCTGTGTGTCCTTTTAGTCATTTACTGAGGTTTCTCTTCAATAGATACATCATTAGTGCAAATAATTCAACAGCTTCTATATGCGATCTTCGAAGGCCATCTTTATCGATGGATAACTGATTTTTTCATACCTTTTAAAACCTGAACGCCTTCATATTCAATAAAAAATCTATAAAGTGATCTCGACAGACTTCAAATCGAATATAAGTCATCGAAACATTCTTGAATCGGTGGCAAAGTTTTCAGAAATTATTTCAGGAAGGAACCACTGAATGAGAAACCGCATTTTTGCTTTCTCTGCAGATAAAACCAGAAACCGAAACCTAACAATGATGCTTTTTCGACCGGATACATGTCTCATCAGTATAACTAGGTTGAATCATGCATGCTTTGACTGACTCAACTATCCTTGAAAGACAGTACCACGTACTGTAACAAATATTCACTAGAGCCAATTTATCATCTAACACTTACCTGTGGGTATAGGCGTCTCAGATAAAATTGGTCTTCCGTGCATACATTGAAGAAACGTCAGTTTTCCAAAAAAACGATGAAATGAGGATGTTTCCATGATGCATTTCTTTAAGAGGCGATAAGTTCCTACAATGCAAAACCAGCTCAAAGACAATTATGGGATTTCAGATATACTCGAGGATTATTTCCACAACGTTTCGGAAAAGTCCCATTTGCCATCTTCTGGTGATGACTGGAGTTTAGAACTGGACTAATTCACTAGAACTCTTCCTTGATTCAAAGGGTTGCTCTCATCACCTGTGTTGGCCCGATTACCTGTGTTAGCCCGATTACCTGTGCTATCCCGCCTGCCTTTGTCATTATACTTGAATTATCATATGCTAAGTTTCACTTTTGGGGTTGTGCGGACTGTTTGATTCTTTGGAATGATAAGATGGATCTCTATTCTGTTGGTTATCTTTGCGCGTTATAACTCTTGTCCATACCACACGGTCGTATTTCAATTTAGATATCATCTCTGATTGTTCGAGTACAAGTTTTCATTGCTTGCTAGTGTTTTTGTGTTCTCGAAATTGATGTGTTCTGTCGTCTATATGTGTTGAAAAAGAGAAGACGTGGTGACTTTTCTTTTCGCTAATAATTTGTGTTCATCCTGACGTATGTTGATTCGCCTGTTGGTTTGGCCGATTTAAGTCTTATCACAGCCTTCACATGGTACTTCGTATACTCCTTGGGACTCCAGTGGTATCTGATCCTTTGGATTACGGAGCATATTGTACAGTCCGGTACGAATGATGTTGCTATGTTGTGTTGGCGGAGAATTATGCTGATTTCGTCTATGGTCCCTTCAATATATGGTAGTACGGTTGTTATAACCGGTGTATCTTGGTTTTTTTGCTGTTTCTGTGTGATCATGGAAGCCGGTTCTATAATTTTCTCCAATGTTTTTGCCACTACACCTAATGATTTGATCTTCACAAATATTATTTATAAAAATATCACGTGTTTTGCTATCACAGTAACTTTTTCGAAATTACTGTGGATCTTTATCAAGTAACGGCCGAGTCAATCATAAAAAAAAGGTATTTTAAGATTCTGTAGGCAATATATTTCAGATGTTAACTAAAAGTTATAGGATTTTGCCCATTTGAATCAGGTGCATGGGATTTCCCATCAGAAGGATAACAACTGATGAAATTTCTGAATATTATCGGTTTGGACCAGATTTTAAATCTTTGGAAGAAAAATGAATGAATTATATTGGTTAAATTATTGAAAATACTAAAATTAACCAAACTAAACAGAAATAATGTTGACAAGTTTAAAAAATTCGAAAAAATATAATGAAAGTTAAAAATGTCGGAATGCCAATTAGTAAAAAAGAAATAATTGTGACAAGAAATGAACATAAATAAATGAATGGGCCGAGCAATTAGTAGAATTTCAATTAAATTTTTATCTCTTTCATTTTTATTGGTTCACATGAAATTAACATTCAACACAATGTTTATTCCATTCATCAATAAATTTTTACTCCAGGTCTTCATAAATGTGAGATTTCCATTTTATTTTTCAATTTCTCAATTTTTTCTCATTTTGCCACCATTTTTGTTGAATACCACTTAATTTGGCATTTTCAATAATATTTACATTTCATTCATTTCAACTTCATTTTTTCTTCCATAGATTTCAAATCTATCAACACTTTTGTTTCGGGTGGTGGTGTGAATTCATTTTTTGTGCAACAAAAATCGTACCTCCATGTAAATGTAATTTTTCAATGAAGCATGATGATTTGAAAGAAGAATCATAAATTCTGAAGAGAGAGTTATTGAATATTACTGAAGTTTTTCCCAACACCAAACCGTTATTTCAACACCTGGACACGTGTCCAGGTGTTGAAATAACTATTTGATCTTCCTCTTGAAGATGATCACTTGGTGATCGAAACACGTGTCGAGGTGTTAAAATCACGGTTTGGTTTTGAGAAAAAACGTCAGTAATATACATTACTACATCAAAGGTTCTAAACAGTGAATCACAGGAGAGTTATTGATTGATGATGGTGTAGTTCCAGTAAGTTACTATATATGTTGCCGAGATTTTCAATGTCAGTTTCGTTATTAATACAATTGGAAGACGTTTTGATTTCGACCATTTCAAGGAGATGTCGTATGGAAATATTTTTTTCTGTACGTAAAACTTTGATATTGTTTTAATTTTGTTTAAGTATGTCCTGTTTCTATAGTGTTGTGCTGTTGCACATGCTTTCTTTTATGTGACATTATTCGTGATTTTGTTCAGAAATAATATGAGTTACAGTTGATACAAAAACGTTATGAACTACTTTTGACTTTTTGTAATGTATTATATTCTGATCACCAACATAACGCCAGGCCTCATCTACTTGTCAAATGAAACATCCAGTGATTACTTAATATTTTGAAACGATTAATAGCATTTCGATATGGCCAACCAAGCCAGCACGACTGCTATCGACTTCATATACTGATAATAAAATACTTTGTTACATTAATCATTTGATGTGAATCGATTTATTGTGACTTATAGCGTTAATGATCATATTTGTTCGGACTAGTGAACAATTTCCAGTTGATTAGGTTGATAACCCATACAGAAAATGTTATCGAATATCCCCGAGAAGAGACATCAAACAAAAGATCAATAAATGAATGTGTTCATCAGTAGAAAATAATTATAACCCATACAGAAAATGTTATCGAATATCCCTGAGAAGAGACATCAAAAAAAAGATCAATAAATGAATGTGTTTATCAGCAGAAAATAATTATAGTGAGGAGAAGTTCGGAATGAATCAACAATGTGACTCATTTTCGAAGTAACAGAACCGCCAAAGAAATATTTTCAATTGAAATTCTGCATACAAGTGGTTTGACTTGAACGAAGTAATTTTTGACTGATTTGAGAAGCAAACAATGCAATTCATTTGTTCAAGTGAAATTTACAAAACTGATTATTTACTTTCGATGACAATATAATCACCTGTAGAAAAAGTTGACTTGTATCTTCATTATATCAAAAAGTGAATAGTGGACTGTTTACGTCAAGTTCATTATTGATTTTCATACTTTTAATGCCAATTATTCATATTTATTGGGTACCAAAAGCATCTAGAAATACAACGATGAATTAGGCCACTGCAAAATATAAAAAACTTCATCAATAAATTGATGGGTGTAGCCGTTACTAAGCGGTACGCGATCGTCTTGAAAAATGAGAAATGAAACTTTCTATGTCCTTCCTTACAGGACGAAACTGCAGTAACGTTCGTTACAAATGAAAGTGATAAAAAACTCTATCAATCGTCTGATTGAAAATATCAATTGACAGTTCCCGAATCTGTGCTCAGGTGCTATCTTTATGCGGGAGATCTTCCAAGGTTATAGAACCTTGCCAGATTCCCACATTTTTTTGAATGAAGGGAAGAAGTAGGAAACCAGAAACTTTCTGTTCGAAATATCAATAACCTTCAAAATAATTCATTCAACCAAGGTAGAATATCTTTTGAAGTAACATGTATATCGATGCGGATTAATGCCCTGTTGCAATATTCTGCAACTTTAGTGGATCCTTCGATTGATGAAAATATTGGAGAGTTATGGCATAAGTGGTATACCATTGAATTAGATTTCATCCTTTTTAACAAAGAGAAAACAGTTTTAACATAATAGGCAAGTTAAAACCATGCGCTCGGATAGTAGGGAAATCGAAATGGGTGTTCCATTGGGATTGATCTTGGGTCCAATTCTATTGATTTTATATGTGAATCATCTTGATGCGATAATTGGTACTGCTGAATATACTGCGTATACAGACGACTTTTCATTGTTTCTGTCCTTCACGGATAATGAATACCTACGAACGGAATGTATTGGAACAATTCATGCAGTTTCTTTTTTTTTTTTCAATAGTAGGAACCTATTTTTCAACATTCAAAAAAGTCAGATACAGAGATTTCACTGTCGCCAAAGAAATATTGATGATTTTGAAGTCAAAATTGGTGAAATTACAATGCAGAATACACATGCAGAGGTTAGGTTTTTGGGAGTCTCTCTGGATGAACATCTCTCTTGGAAATTCCATTGTCAACAATTATCTTCCAAACTGAATCCGTCAAAATATCTCTTTATTAATTCACGATCTGTGCTAGAAGTGAAACATATGGTGAATATTTATTATGCCCAAGTCAAATAGAGACTCAGATATGGCATTTGCCTATGGGGCAATGCATCAGGTGCGAAAGATATTTCCATTGCACAAAAACGAATTTTGAGATTTATCGCGAGAGTTTCTAACATAGAATCGTGTAGAGCTATTTCCAAAACATTTCGTGTTTTGGCGCTTCCATGTCTCTTCATTTTCGAAACGTGTGTCCATATTTTCAAAAATAAGAACACTTTCTTTCGCAATTCGGATATTCATGGTTATGGAACAAAAAAATGCAAAATTTCCATGTTTTTTTTTGCAAAAAAAAAAAAGAAATTCATCTGCTTCCGATCATTTTGATCAATTAAAAATTCATAATATGTGATTATAGTCTATTTCAAAAGAGTGTAGAGTAATAAATCATGAAGTGTCATAAAATTTGCCTGAATTTCGTTGTCGTCCATGGGCGTAGGCAAATCTTAGGATTATTAAACTTAATAATTAAAGTAAATTAAAAATTACAGACATAGATAATAATAAAAGGCCATTTTTGGGAAGTAATTTGGTCTAAAACTAAGTACCTACATGTATTTAGGTAAGTAAAATTTCTTAAAAAAAGATTAAGATTAATTTTAGTGGTTCTTGTAAACTTATTTAATATGCAATTTGGGTTCATATACTTGAGCATGATTTCTCAAAAAAGGGTTAACACTTAGTTCCGAGGTGCCATGTCATTATAATAATCCCTTTTTGACCCTGCCCACCAATCATGCAATACCTATTAAACCCAGGTAATTAAGAAAAAGGGTTTGAATATATTGTAATGGTGTCTTAAACATTCGAGTTACTACACCAATTAAACGTACAGTGATATTGTGATATAGAAATAGTGAAGAAGTTATAAAATGGGGACATTTACTCCAAAGAAAAGAAGTGTAAAAAATTCTCCGCTATCTGTTTGCGAAAAAGTTATAATTTTAAATGTATATGATTGCATAAAACACGATCACCCTAGTTTGTCTGTGCAAGAAAGTGTTGAGCGATGTGCCCGAATGAATGGAATTGGACAGTCCACGATTTTTAAATTATTGCGAGAAAGAAAGATATGTAGCAGAAAAGTATAAAGTAACTGTGCTGCACCTACCGCCATATCATTGCGAATTAAATCCTATAGAACTTATATGGGCACAAGTTAAAGGATATGTTGCAAGGCACAATACCACATTTAAAATGAAAGATGTCAAGGTATTGTTTGATCAAGCCATTATGGAAATCACATCAGAAAACTGGCAAAAAGCAATCCAGCATGTTTTAAAAGAGGAAGATAAAATGTGGGAACTGGACAACTTGGTCGATCAGGTGGTTGACCCTATAATTATAACACCAGGGGATGATGACAGTTCTTCGGATGAAGACTATACTGATGTAGAATAATTTAATTGAATTGTAAATATACTGTAGCGGGATAAGCAATCTGGACAGAGACCAGTGTATCAGTGACAGTGACACTTTTGCTTAGGTTAGGGTTTAGAATCAAGGGTAGTCTGAATAATTATTTTCTCGGAAGGTTCTCGAAAATTGTACCTAGTAATCTCTAGAACATTCAATTAGGGTATAAATAGAGTGTTGTTAAACGTTAAGGGAAGTTCACAGTTTTAGTATTGTTCAAGTGTCAAATTGTAATAACGTATCCAGTAAAGTTCTTGTCGTTTTTGTGAATAAATTGATTTAAAGTCCCCACAAGTGTTTCAATACGTAAAGTTCGTTCGTGTGTGTTTGTGAGTATTTCCCGATTTCGGTTCGTATATATTTTATTGTTACATTTTATATTTTTTCAATAACACTGTTCTGCTGTATTAAATTTTTATTTCCTTTAATATAATTTTTATGAATGCATATTCTTTTGGCAATTATCCCACTAGCGCGCCTCTGGCTCAGTATTTATCCGTCGATAACAATGGACAAATCCCTTAAAACAGGGTGATACCTACCTGCTCTTTATGAAACGACATAATTTTGCAATGCGGACTAGGGAAGTGACAGAATTTATTGACGGATCACCCTGTAGCGCTTTTGAATACTTAATGAGATTTTATTACTCTACACTCTTTTGAAATAGACTATAGCTAGGTGTAATGTAAATTTCAGTGTTAGTGTATTTTAGCCTTTTTATTTTTCTTTTTTAATGTAAATCTTTATTTTATTTCAATGTACTAATTAACCTGCCAATTGACAATTCCAATACATGTAAGCCATGTCGAAAAATGGAAATAATTATTGATTGATTGATTTCTCTTCCAACGAGCGATGTTATTGGTGAGTTCACCAAAGTTAATGTCCTATGACGTTTACGATATTACCGTTTCTTGAAGTGAAGAAGACCTGGTGGAAGGTAACGTAAATAGATAAAATGAATTGAGTGTTTCAAGTGTTATTGAAATGGAAAGTTCAATTAAAGAAATAAGTGTACTATGTATTGCATTCTGAAACGTTCACGATTTTCTATTAAGAGTATTAGTGAACTTCCAATATGTAGGATTGAAACTAGAAAATTTGCACTTTCGTTAATGGTACATTCAAATGTTAGACTTCAACAATTTTTAGCTCGCCCGAGTTTAGATTTCTAATGGCTGTCGTTCGTGAGAAGACTAGAGCTACTACAGTACAACATCTACCACTGTTCAAGATGGGATCATTATTTCCACGGTCACCACCATGGTCTGCCCCCAGAGCATGTCTCCTTCTGCGGTCACTTCTGAAGGATAGCATGATTACTTGATGACCTTGATAACAGAGAAGAAGATCTGCATGCCTATGCAGGAGACCTTGTACCTTGTCATAGCTGCAGGGAGTACGTCATACAGGTTAGCTAGTAATATCTCCCGAAGAACTCTGGACGATATTCTTAGTTGCCATTTGACAGGAAAAACGTGTGTAAGTCCCAGCTGGACTGTGATACTCTCCACCACCAGAAACAGGAATTTGAATAATTTGAGGAGCAGGTCTCCTATTGCGGTCACTCCTAACGGATAGTCTGACTGCTTGATGCCCTTGATAGCAGAAATGATGATCTGCATGCCTATGCAGATGACCTTGTCATCGCTGCAGGGAATACGTCGTACAGGTTAGCTTGTAATATCTCCCAGAGAAATCTGGACGACATTCATAGTTGCCATTTGACAGGAAGAAAGCCTGTAATTCCCAGCTGGACTGTGATACTCTCCACCACCAGAAACAGAAATCTGAATAATTTGACTCCACTCCATTATTAGCTTGCCAAAGTTTAGATTTCCAATGGTTGTCATTCGTATGAAGACTACAGCTACTATAGTACAACATCTACGACTGTTCCAGATGGGATCATTAATTCCACGATCACCAGCAGGGGCTGCCCCCAGAGCAAGCCTCCTGTTGCGGTCACTCCTAACGGATAGTCTGATTGCTTGATGCCCTTGTTAGCAGAGAAGATCTGCATATATATGCAGATGACCTTGTCATCGCTGCAGGGAATACTTCGTACAGGTTAGCTTGTAATATCTCCCAAAGAACTCTGGACGATATTCATAGTTGGTAGAGAAATCTGAATAATTTGACTCCACTTTTCATGAAGGGTGAAGTTGATTCTTTTGTATAGGAAGCCATACTACTGAGGATATGTCGAAGAATTCAAGGAGAATTCCAGAGCCTAAGCACTAAACGAATTCATTGTGTATATACTTCATTGATTTGTGTGTGAAAAGATTGACAGGAAGCAACCTCACACATAAATCGAAAGAATTGTTTTGTTCGATCGATGACCTATTTATTCTGTAGAAACTTATATTGAATATAAAATAAAGGAAATAACTTTTGTCCTATTCTACTTAGTTTATTATTTGTTATGACCTGTTACGGTTTATTAACCATTTACAGGTAAATAGTAACTAGTCTAGTTACTTTGAAATGGTCTAATAAAGCGAAACCGGTCGTGAAAAATGATAAACTCAGTAGAAATTAGACAAAAGTTATTTTCTTTATTCTATATTCAATGAAATTGTATTTGATAATGCTGAGAATGCCAATAAAGTCATTGAAGATAGGGAAAACACTAAGAGGAAGAGCGATTTCAATCAGTGCTGATTTGAACCGACTTCAAGACTTGGATGGAATTGAAAGAATTGTAAACCAGAAAAAGAGCAGATAATAATGTTATTCTCAGATGTACCAATGGCCTGTCATGTTTTACTAGGAGGTTCGTGAAAAAACTAAATAAAGACCACGTGAGCTTTCCTTTTGATGGATTGCGCATGGAATTATTCAACTTTCATGAAACAGTGCCGTATTTCAAATGTTTGAGTGCAATGTTTCAATTGATTTTAAGCGTTTTATTTCTACCAGTTTGTTAGATACGAATAATAATATTGGGCATAACTATATCAAATTATCTTCTAATAGAGATGTAATTCAGATATCGAATAATGTCAATATAGTTCTGATCACGAATTACTGTAGATTATAATACGATTATACCAAATCCTGAGTAATATACTGATGATCTTGGTCGTAATGTTAACTATCTAGACAACTCTCCTACTCATGTGCTATTGAACTATTCATTCATCTCAACTTGCATCGTGTTAACTATATACCAAACCTCGAAAATATATTTTTGGATTCAATGTTTTCATCAAACCATGAAATTAACAACAAAAATCGAGACAATTTTTTTTTCAAAATATTAAACATTACAATGGAGCTGTTCTTGAACTGAAAAGTAGAAAAAAATGTTGAATTGCGAGTGATAAATGATTCCTCTACTCTGTCCCAATTCATCAATAATGATGTGAATCTGTCATCAACTAAGTTTCACAAGGTATTACGATGGACTATAAATCAATTTGTTATTTGGAAAAGTGTCAGTCTTCAACGTCTCCAGCATAGTTCAATGCCACATTGAAACATGATTTGATCATTGAAGAGAAAAAAAAAAAGAAGAAAATTACGAAGGAAGTCACATTGATGAATTCGAGCAGTCTGAACATATCAGGGCTCGTTATGAATCCTCAAGCGAAGAATGGCATACAAATGGCATTTCCAATAATCCACAATATTTGTGGAGATTTTTATCGACCTTTTTTGGGTAATTGTTACCTTCCACAATCTAAAAAAATATAAAAATTATAATGGAGAACTTTATACAAGTGTAGAAGGGCAAACTTTTTAGTTTACCCCGATAAGTTACTGCGTAAAAATCAAAGTATTTTTCACAAAGAAAAATCTTCAGTAACTTGTCGTATTTAACAATTTTGCCTATCAAAAAAATTATTAACAAAAAGTTTGATCTTCTGCACTTGTATAAAGTTCTCCATTATAATTTTTATATTTTTTCAGATTGTGGAAGGTAACAATTACCCAAAAAAGGTCGATAAAAAACTGATTTTTTCCTCCACAAAAAATGACTTTCGTTGAATATTTGTGGAGAGTTTTACACAAAAGGAATACAATTTCTACAAGAGGATTCATTAACATATCCCACAAGTTTGTGTGATTTTAACAGAAGTAATTTTTTCGGAGAAAATTTGAGGTTTTTGTCGACATTTTTGGGAATTTTCACCTTCCACAATCTGAAATGAATGGAAATCGTAATCCCAAAAAATGATACACCGAAAACTGTTATTTCATCCACGAAAAATGAATTTTGTTCAAATCAAACAATCTTCCGTTTTGTTGAATATATTATAATTTCTCTAGTTGAAATTCTGTTGGAAGAATCAATTTATTTTCTGATTACTTTTCTATACTTAACAGTGAAGTTGATTGAATTTCACCTTCTAACTTCAATTGAACTATTTGCACTCACAAAATTATGGTAAAAGGAAGAATAGATTCAGCACATTCACTTACATTAAAATTGTCAGGCGTTTCAGATGATATTCCTTTACATTTAAATTACATTAAGATTTGCATCTACACTTCATTATCTTCTTCGGTATCTCTTTGCTGGGGATGATACCCGATCTTTGGAAATAACATTCTTATGTAGTTATCCTGTTATCCGCTTTATTAGTGACCGGGAGAATAAAAGTTTTAGAAATTATATTTGACTGCAAAATGACCTTCGAATATCACATAACAGAAATTTCATCAAGAGCTCGATTACATGGCCGACTTGTTTTAATGTTAGATATTGACACAAAAACGGGTATCCGAAATGAATTTTCATAGTTCATGCTATTCGAATGGGATTCAACAGAGAAGATAAAAAGTCAGAAATATTGAATACTAGCTCCACGGCTCCGCACGTGTGCATTGCTGATACTAAATATAAATTCACCCACCGGAAGTTCAAGGACATGTAGAAAAGGTAACGTTGAATACCAAAATATGATACTATCAGCGAAAAGATGTTCATATGATGACTTTATTTTAAATTCAGAAAATAAAGTTAGAGAGAGTTGGAGAGTTATCAATTTTGAAAAGAATGGAGATGGTAATAAACATCGTGAAAGTTACTTCAATACATATTTTGTTAACGTAGGTGTGAGAATATCTGAGGATCTGTCACCCTCAAATTCCCGTTATATTCTTCTATCAATAACGGACAAACCAAATACACCAAAAACTTTTTTCATGGAACCAATTTTGAACAGTGAAGTTGCTGGGGCAATATCTGATCTGAAACACTCAAACTCGTTTGATGCATATGAACTTAATAGTAGAATTGTCAAAGAAACGGCCTCGTATTTTAATTGAACCGCTTGGAATACTCTTTAACGCGTGTATCGAAAAAAGTATATTTCCAAGTGGATTCAAGGTGACCCGAGTTGTCCTAATCTTTAAGAAAGGCAGTGAGGATGAAATTGAAAATTACCGGCCAATATCGATCGTCCCAATTTTCGGCAAATTTGAAATCCTAAAAAATGGGCTTTATGAGTATTTTTATAAGTACAAGCTATTCAACACTAATCAATTCGGATTTAGGAAATCCGAATTGATTAGCCGAACCGCTTGGTAGCCAAGCGGTTCGGCGTGAGTGCTTTGTTCACTCACTCGAATTGACTGCCGTGTTGGTCCGTGGTTCAAGCCCTAGTCTGAACGATCGATCTTCACTTGCTATCGTCCAACCCGTCTTAGGAATCGCACGTTAAAAGGTAAGACCTCGTTAATCCTTAGCTCGGACAAGTTTCGAGTTCTGAGGGTTGTCGTTCGTAGGGGTGCGACAGCTGGTAAACGGAAAAACAGAAACAGAAATAAGTGCGGTAAAGAAAGTAATCGAAAACATAATAACTTGCTTTGAAAAAGGAGAAGACACTATTGCTGCTTTATGTGATCTAACAAAAGCATTCGATTACGTATTCTACTGAAAAGATTAGATGACTATGGCATAAGAGGAACCCCCCTGTCTCTTTTTTCTTCATATTCAACAAATAGATACCAATATGTATCAATTGACTTGAACAATGTATCCGACTTAAAAATCTGTTACATGTGGAGTTCCCCAAGGCTCGGTTTTGGGGCCTTCTTCATTCATAATCTATATAAATGATCTCTTCTTCTTCATGTCACCCCATAATTGTTTTGCCGATGATACTACTCTTAAGGCATCCGGAAAAATTAAGGGTAATTTGGTGCGCGATATAAATCAAATTCAAAAGAATGCTATTTTCAAAAAAAATAATCTAATATTAAACTAAAATAAAACTCAACATATCATTTTTACATCAAACACTTCTTGGGTTGATGGACACAGTGTTAAACTTTTAGGCATACATTTAGATGATAATTTGAACTGGTTAGAGCACATTGAACGACTTAACATTAAACTGTCGAAATACACATTTCTTCTTCGGAAATTGGAAGATATAATCTCTCAACAGGCGTTATTATCAGCTTACTACGCTTTTTTCCATTCTCACATATCATATGGAACAATTCTCTGGGGAAATAGTACTAACGTCTCATTTTCTTTCGATGAAAATAATGACAGTACCCTCTATTTATCTATATCAATTTTTGATAGATATTCATAAAAATCAGTCAACATCAAACAGAAATTGTGATTTCCACGATCATGAGACTAGAGGATGTGATTTGTTGAGGGCCAGTAGATTCAGACGGAAAAAGTCAAGTAGAAACTCTATCGATGTCAACTTATACAATATTCTACCTCCCCATGTCAAAAGTATCTTGTTCGAAAAGTGTCTGAAATATCTATTGATTTCGAATTGTGTTTATTCTACTGACGAATATATAGCTGTCCTATCCAGAGAAATACAAATAAACGGCGAAACAGTATAATATTCATTCTTGGGTAATAATGTATGTGTGTATATGTGACTTATCTTATTTGTATCTAAAAAATCAAAAGATCAATAAATAACTATTGATAATTATTAAAACAACATAAATCTAACCTACATACAAAATTTCAGGATCCGAAAATATAGCGGTACGGAGAAACAGTAATAAAAAGTTACCTTTATTTTTTGAACGAGCCTTAAAGCCCCACGGTTAGCGCCCCAATTAAATTATTTAAAAACCTTTTTTACTGCACCATTACAACATAAAATGAACCTTTTTACAAAATTTCAGCCTTCGAAAATATAGCGGTTCGGAGAAAGAGTCATGAAAAGGTAAATTCATTTTATGAACTCGCCTTTTCCCCCGCAGCTGGCGCCCCTGTTGGAATATTTGAAAATTTTTTCTTATTGCACATCTACAACATAAAACGAACCTACATAAAAAAATTCATTTCTCTAAAATATAGCAGTACGAAAAAATAGTGATGAAAAAGTAAATTTCATATGTAAACGCTCCCCTTTAATCCCCAGGGAGAACCACAGTTGGAATATTCACAAATCCTTCATTTTCACACATCTACAACATAATACGATCCTACATACAAAATTTCAGCCTTCGAAAACATATAAACAAATGTAATTTTCACATGTAAACGCGTTCTTTTCATCCCCACGGGGAGCGCCCTAGTAAGAATATTCTAAAATTCAAATATTAGTCAAATTATATTATACCAAAATTTAGCTTCCTAGGACTTACCAGTATGGAAAAACAGAGATGAATGAGTGTTAAGTGAATTACTTTCACATTCATAAGTATAGATTTTCAAAACAACTGCTTGGAATAGAATGTGAATTGATTTGCTATCCCTTTGAAAATTACTAAATATCAACATTGATAATAATAATAATGATAGTATCGATTTCATTGATGTAGGCCTACATATATTCAATGCAAACAAAATAGTACCAAGGTACAGAAAACAACTGAGTGAAGCATGAAGAGCGAAATAGTAGGAGAAGCGCTCTTCCACTTAACCTTGGAAAAATGATTTAATATATATGCATTCGTATATGTAAATTATATGCAGTGATACATTTTCTCGCATATAAATGCATGTAATACTAATTGTAAAACAGTTTACCAGAAATATTCATAGTAATTATTGATTTCACACTGATGATGACCAAAGAAGAGGAAGAAAAAAAAACATCAATATAATGAACTGAAAATTCATATGCTTGCGTTACTCTTATATGGGGAAAAACGTCTCGGGACGCCCAACAGAAGTGATAACTCAAACTAATCTTGGTTGGACTATTTATTATTGAAATTGTTCAACTTAAAAAAAGTTCAAGTTATTAGTATGATTCGATAAGGTTGTCCATTAATGAAACAATAAGCAAAATAGAGAAGCAGTTTCGCGAGCTTGGTCATGTGGGACAGATAAAAAAAGCAGCTGCCAATGCGATGAGGGATGAACTCAAATTAAATGTGATGCTTGGATTTGAGGAAAACCCACATACAACAAGTAGACAGGCATCCACTACATTCACTGGTAGCCATACATCGATAGTAAACATTAATAGAAAATAAAATGCATCCCTATAAAATGATACCTACTCAAGAGCTCATGAAAGACGATTTCGATAAAAGAACTTATTTTTGTTAGAGAATGATGGTGATGTTGGAAAACAATATTGTTATGTTTTCTGATGAGTGTACTTTGTCTCTTAACGGTCATGCTAATCGGCAAAATTTCCTCTACTGGTCAACGGAAAATCCTCACTGAATAAGAGAATAACACACGCAATACCCTCAAAAGGTAAATTCTGGGCAGGGATTGTAGAAAACCATATTATTGGTCCATTTTTCATTGAGGATAACTTGAATGGCGATAGTTATTTGGCACTACTTCAAAATGGTTTCATTCCAAGTTGAGCAAATTTATATCCTCATCCAGGAAATCTTCAAGTACAGTGAATGCGATATGGTTTCAGCAAGATGGAGCACCATCACATTACCAAGTTTATATCCGGCAATACCTCGATACAACATTTCCCAATCGGTGGATAGGGAGGTGAGGTTAGATTGAATGACCAGCGTGCTCACCTGATATTTCTTCATTATATTTCTCTTCATGGGGAACTGTCAAGAGCAATGTGTACAAAACTAAACCTTCCGATTTGAATGACTCAAAAGAACAAATAACGCCTGCGATTAGGTCGGTCACGCCTGATATGTTTTATTTGTGAATAAGATGTTGTCAAGACGTGCACGGTGAACATTTCGAACGTCTACTTTATCAACATCCATTGTTCTTTTTGGTAATCTACATTTTATTACGTTTTGCATCAGGTACGTTTTAATTTTTGAGTGTATTTTATCGAATTTCGGTAACCACATGATTTAAATTCATTTTATCTTAATTGTTGCAATAATGAGCTGGGATGATTCTGCAACCGTGTTAGGAATCACACTTTAAAAGGTAAGACCTCGTTAGTCCTTAGCTCGCACAAGTTTCTCAACTTCTGAGAATTGTCGTTCGTATGGGGGTGACAGCTGATAACGGAAAAAATGATTTTGAACAGATTTTAAACTGATTTTAAACATATTTAAACTTGAAAGCGGTAACAGTTTTCAATAGAGGATGAAGAGACCTTTCAAACGATATATCACAAACCTATACTTCCTATTTAAAAACTTAGGGGTTGTACCTGTTATTCGAAGAGGGTTGAAGGTGAGGGTGTCACGTTTTTGTTGAAAACTACCAATTGTTTGGGGATTTTTTTGAATATGTACAGTAACCGAAATAATGAATTTATCCTATGTGGCTTTTACACACTTCATGATACTGTTAACAGTACATGTCGTACGCACGCTGAGCACTGATCATCTGTCCGACGAGAGAAAAGGAGCCTGCCTTCCGCTGAAGTATGCGTGAGAGAAATGGAAGCCAGACAATCTCACGCAATTACGCGTTAGATAACGAAGAGGTTTACCCTCCCATAGAAAGTTATCACTTCAAAAAAAGACCAAGAGATATCAAGTAACCCTAAACATTTGGAATGGAAACCACAATAAACCTTCGCAATAAAGAGATGGATCGACACAGTTACTTTTCACCTACCAGTTAGTTAAGAATGGTTACCCACTTTGAACCCATTTTACAAAGTCAAATCAAAAGCTCGAAGCAATTTTCTAAATCGAAAAGACTTGTTATAACTATGAAAAATTGGCACGTGTTCTGTGACAATCGAAACCAGACTTTGCTACGTTTTCGTCCTTCCTTAAAATATAATAACAATGTCAAACCATAAAAAGCGTTGTCAGTTAACATATTAAATCATTCACAAGGAGACACACACGATATGGAAATGATGATCCGTGTCTAGTTGTAATAATTCTCTTTCTATTAGATAACCTTAAATACTGAAAAAACAGCAATGTCATTAACTCATTCTAATGTTTTGATCGAAGGCAAAATTGTTTGTTTGTCTCTTGAACTTGGGCAATTTGTTACTACCGATGTCAGTCGATGATTGTTATCTATCGAGATATGCATATTGAGGTGTGAATCTTTGAAGAAGAGTTTGTGTATAGAACTACGCTAGAATATGTTTTGTGTTCCTTTTTTTTTATTCAAGGATAAGACACAAGCAATACAGGAAAATCCTTAAGGCGCTCTAAGAGCGGTGCCTGTACGAAAGTAACGATTAACATTGGATTTAAATCACTGGATATTGAATCCATTTGGAAAAGCATTTTCAGGAAGTTTATTCCACATGAACGCAGTTCTCCAGATGAAAGAGTTCTTAAACGGTGAAGAACGAGGTGTACCGAGATGAACCTCAAAAGGATGAGCAGCCACAGTACGTCGCGTATTTTTGATATGTACCGCTCTTGGTGGAGTCAAGTGTTTCGAATTACTTGAACATTTCCCGTGAAAGTGTCTATAAAAGAGAAACAAATCTCCAACCTTCGATGTTCCAGACTATCATTAGTCTACCATTAGTCGGGTGGCTCTTTAACGAATGGTTAAAGAGCATACATGAGAACAATACTCCAAAGAAGGTCTGAACTGAGCTTTATATAGCAGCAGAAGTTGCTGAAGTGTGTACAGTTTTCTGGTTCGGGACAGTGTTCCAAACTTTTGAGAAGCAGCCCTTGCAATTCCAACGACATGATTGTGCCAAGACATATTGATATCCATTTTCACCCCCAAAAAACTTATCGAAACGCAACCTGATTACTTTCACCTCAATTCACCCCAATTCACCCCAATGTTCTGCCCTGTCATTTTAAATGGCAACCTATATTTTTCATCGCTTTTTTGGTTTCTACATAGAAAATGAAAGACACTTTATGTATATCTCCACTTCAAAAGTATTGATAGTTTTCGAGATATCTAGCATGACAGGTGTTTTTCCAATATTCGTCACTCAGAATATTTGAAATTATAAAGGTGTGCCAAGTCCAAGCAAATTTTTTTCTCGGTCAAATATTCTACATTGGTAACTCTCTCAAACGATATATCTGAAGTCGACCAGTGATATACAGGGTATGAAAAACCGCTTGCCACATATTGCAAATACAATTTGCAGAATATTCCTTATTTTAAATAGAACACCCTGTATATTATTGATCCATAAGGAGCGCCAAGGAAACCTCTACAAATTTCATTAGGTATTCCCCATGGCTGAGTTCAATAGTTTTTCTTGAATAAGCATTTATTTCGAAAAATGGAATAACATTTTATGGTCGGATGAATCGACATTCTACTAAAATGGATTTTTGAATCGACATAGTTACCATTATTATTCAACAGAAAATCCTCACTCATTGAGACAGGTGGACTATCAACGTAGGTGATCGATAAATATCTGGGGAGGCATCATTGGAGAATATGTAATTTGTACTCTTTTGAGGGACATATGAATGGAACAATGTATCTCAATTTCTAACGAAATTATTTACCAGGTTTGTTAAAAGATATTCCTCTTGACCTTCGCAATAGAATGTCGTCACAATATGATGGTGCACCTGCTCACTATTCGGCAGAAGTGAGAGATCATCTAAATGAAGTATTTCCCAATAAATGGATAGGACAGAATGGGCCTGTACGGTGGCCCGCTAGATCACCAAATTTAACAAAACTGGATTTTTTCTTATGGGAATACAGAAAAAATGATTTACGTCGAGCCACCAACTTCTTCTGAAAATATGCGACTTAGAATAACGAATGCTTTTCGCAGCATTACACCAGCTGTCTTGCGCAGGATAGAACAGTCTTTCAAACATAGACTTCAGCTATGCATTCAAGAAAATAGAAGACATGTTGAACATATTCTATGAAAGTTTCATTATCAACATTTATTACACTTTTCTCTTTGTAGTTTTGTAGTTTGCCAGTTAAAAAATTTAAATATCTAGAACTTAAGCTCTGAATTCATGAATATACACCATAACATGAAAAAAAAATTGTAATATTCATTATGTTTTTCCATTTGATCTTGTTTGGTTTGATATTGCACGATTTATGGGTAAAATTCTGCATCCAATAAAAAAAATGAAAAATGTTTGGATGTTTCAAAATGATATATTGAGATGGACATCTTTTAATTTCTTTCGCAAGGAACTCAATACAATTTATAATTGTTTTTTGTTCAGAATTCACAAATTTTAAAAATAAATCAGAACCCTTTTCTCACAGAAACTACTCAGAATTATTTTCTGAAATTTCTCATATACGAGAGTAAGGCACAAGAAATATTCATTTCGCAGATAAATAACAATCTCATTTTTCCATCAAGCTATTCAAAACATAATTCAAACTATTCAGTTTGGAATAGGTTTGAATATCTTCTAAATTGAGAAAAAATATGATAACATATTTGAAGTTTAAATACAGCTCTTTCATGTCCAGGGTGTTCCTATGGAACATCCTCACATTTTATTTATAGTTTTTGTACTCGTAGTTGTTTCAAGTTATGATTGAGTCAAAATAAAGATCTGAATAAAAAATGTTTCAAATGTCCTCAGTAAGAGTTAACTGTCAGTACTTGTTGGAAATCCATATGAAAACTCACTGAAACAGTTTGAAGCGACCAATCAGATGATCAATTCGAAGCTGGGTTCAACTAACTGAAAAGTGCAAATATAATTCTCAAAACACTAGTGAAAATAGATAGAAATTGATGATTATGACATAGTCAATATACAGAAGGTTGAGTTCAAACCTTCCATCTGCAAATAAAGAGTTTTATACTCATGATTGAATTCATGTCTCTATTCAAGAAGGTGAGCAGTATATCCTGAAATAATTTTTCCATTCTGGAGCTATTTAAACGGTCTTTTGAGCGTGCTTTGAATTTTCTCCCAGTTTGTCCTATATAAAGCATCGAACACGAACCGCATGACAATTTATATACTCCCAATCTATGTGACAACAAACTTTTGTTTTTGTTATATTTGACATGCATACTCAAGTTATCATTAGTTTCATACCATCTTCGGTTTTCAGTGAATTGGAATTTTTCATACTAGGTTGGCTCGAATAACTTAAGGTTCTGTAATTCTTTCCTCGTCTCTTGAAATTTGGTAATTTCCTTCATGACCTGGCTGTATAGTTTCATACCGTAAATACTGCATTAGATTGCTATCATAACAATTGTTTACCTCAATTTGTTTTATAAAATTCAGTTCTTCGTGTAAATTCTCACTCATAGAACCATTAACAAGTATGTGCATCATACTGTTGATGGAATAGGTGATGATATAGGTGTGTGAAAGAATAATGAATGATAATGTCCGTTTGTGCCGCTTTACAAAAAATTGTTCAATTAATTTTTTTGGTCATAGTTCAAATGTAGAAAAAAAAATTTGAAATACAAACATGAAGAATCGTGAAGTGACAAGAGTTTCACAATCAAATTGCTCCTCCTGAAGTTATCATCACCGATTAAGAGTCTTTTATAGAAAACCTTTAACTGTAGAAGCTGTCTAGTTTCATGGGAAGTCAATGCACTCATTATATTCGGTTTAGCACGAAACTTTCGTGTCGAAAACAGGTGAGATTTGGCAAATGGCCTGCTTGATGGAATTCAGTCGACTCGATTGGTGTGTTAACAAACTGACGATTAAATGTCACAATTCGGATTATACGTGATTGTGACATCGAAACATGCTTCATTAAGGAGGTAATTTGGCACGAATCAAAACTGTTATAGTTGGCGAACTTGATATGTTTAATATTTAAATGGTCGCTAAGCGATTCAGCAAATTATGAATTCAAATTTTATCTAAATTTATGCACTAACTTATCGAAGGACCTGACAGACTCTTGGGAAACCATAAATAGGCAAAATGTAATATACATTCTGCAGACCTTCTGGTCATAACACCGTTCACCTTCAACAAAGGTTTCTGGATCAGCACTTCTATTCGTAGGGACTTCAGGGAAATTGTTGGATCCACTCAAACGTAGACTAAGTCGACTATTTGGGTTGAAATAATAAGAGGATATTGTCTGAAATGTTATTTGAGGAGGTACACATACACACACATCCAAAACAGATAAAAACGTAACAGAGGTTTTGTGAAAATATTAAAAAAATATCACATATCATTAGTGTCCGACCGAAAGTTCGGTTTCGGTCGAGTTTCGGCAAAAAAAAGGGTTTCGGTTTAGTTTCGGTTTCGGCGGCAAATCTGCCGAAACAACGACTGAAACCGAAACTACATTCGGGAGTTTCCGCGCTGTGATCGGTAATGTTCGGCGCGTTGAATTTCATACAAGCGACGAAAACATTTTGCCGCGTCCGCGTGCCTAATCATGTCGTGACTCGATACTTACTTTGTGATTTACTTTGTTTATTACATGAATATTAAATACTTATTGTGATATTAGATAACAAATAAGTAATTTATTTATGTTTAATATTTTTGAAAACCCATCAATAATATTCAAAAGAAGGATCTACACCTACTCAAATAATCACCTCAACTATTTAAAGTATTTTTATGTTGATTATCAATAAGTAAAAATATCGAAAATTGGATAACGTTGTGATTCAAAGATAAAAAAATAAAGACTGACTGATTATAATAACGTTTTGTTTATTTTTCCCTCAAAACATAACCCTTGTAAGGAAGTTTCGGTTTCGGTCGTAAAAACCAGTTTCAGTCGGACACTACATATATCAACAGATAGAATATCTGATACCATCACATTTCAGTCCAAAAATACACAAACCACTAGTGACATTGAGACCTAAGATAAGCTCCATTGGATTACCATGAACAGATTTAGTCAAACATATTTTGAAGTTTCCGGGCAGAAAAAAGTTACATGAAAAATACTGAACAATTTCTGGTTAAAGCAAATTTTTCAAATTTGAACCAAAATAATGTGTTGGTGACCTTTGATGTTTTCAGTTTGTTCCCAAAAGTTCTTGTGCAATGCAAATATTCCATCATGTCAATTATGATATCAAACAACAAAGTCAATATTTTTTCGAGGACAAAACACAAACACTACAGTGAAATCCTTAAAAATCTGGTAAAAAAAAATCTGTTTAAAATCCGTTAACCAGCTGTCGCACCCTTACGAACGACAACCCTCAGAAGTCGAAACTTGTGCGAGCTAAGGATTACCAAGGTCTTACCTATTAACGTGTGCTTGTGCGATAAAAGCGATTTACGTTGGATTTAAATCGCTGGAGTTTGAATTCGTTTAGAAAAACGTTCTCAGGAAGATCACTCCACATGAACGCAGTTCTCCAAGTGAAAGAATTTTTGAAATGTGAAGTTCGTGGTGTACTGAGTTGAACCTCAAAACGATGAGCAGTTGCAGTCCGTCGCGTATTTCTGATATATACCGCTCAAATGTGCCAATTCACTTGTACACCTCCCGTGAATGTAGCTATAAAAAAGTAACACATCTTCAACTTTTTTTCTATGTTCCAGACTATCAAGGTTGCAAATGATGTTCGAATCTCCTATCAGGCAAATGGCTCTTTTCTGGATGCAATCCAGCATCTTCATGGTATGCTTAGGGGCGGAGTTCCATACATCAGAACAATATTCTAAATGAAGTTTGAATTGAGCTTTATAAAGCATCAAAAGTTGCTGAGGTATGTATAGTTGCTGGTTCGGAACAGTGGTCCAAGCTTTTGAGATGCGGCTTTTGCAATACCAGCGACATGATTGTGCTAAGACATATTGTTGTCCATTTCAATCCCCAACAAATTTAGCGAAAAGGAACCTAGTTACTTTCGCTACAATTCAAAATCACCCTTAGATCCCTATGGAACGCCGTTTTAATTTTTATTGTCACAAATATTCATTTCTCAATTTATTCAAGTAACAATTTATTTGTTTGAATTTATTCAAGTGACAATTTATTTGTTTGAATTCAATTGATTCATGCATTTGTTCGACACATTATAAACGATTGTTCGCAAAATTTGTTCTATTATAAATGACACTTGATTGAAAATGTTACATGAATTAATTTGTTTGACGAAAAGTTGCGAACAGTTATAATATAGATTCATTGTTTGATGAAATTTTTGGAAGGAAATGTTTGTCATATATACTTTTTTTGTAACTATCGAACAATTTACCACAATTTCTGTGAAACATGAATAAAATTGTTTGTTGATAATTAAAGTTACTTGAAGTAAAACGATCGTTGATAATTTTAATTCGGCGCTAGCGGATTCTTACAAAAGCTGAATTTTTAAATCTGACAACATGATAGTCTAGTGATAGTAACACAATATTCCAAAAAGCAACAATCAAAACAATTCATTTTTACAAAATACCAATAGAACGTTAAATGGCGTGCCATGCCGTTTTACTTTTTATTAATATTCCTTTGAAATGAACTGAATCATTTTGTTTGTTGAATTTCAGTGATACATGAATCAAATTGATTGTTGATAATTTTTATTCGGCGCCACGGTTGAACGGCGTTTTGTCGTACTTTAAATGAACTAGCATGTTGCTATATGTAGCACTTGAAGTTCTTGATAAATCCGCTCGATAGCAGCGCTGAATTAAAATTATCAACAATCGTTTTAAACGTTTCTTTCAAATCTAACAAACTTTTTAAATCATCAAAAAATTTAATTCTTTGCCAGAAATTAGATTTATAAAAAGTTGATAAAATAAAATGATACTTGCTTGAGAATGTTTTGCACAAAAGTTGTAATCAAGTTATGAATGTTGGAAATATTCAACAATTTCAATAAAATTGAAATATAACAATCTTTATTATATGTAGAAAAATATTAAGTATGCAAAGTTAATTTGCTATATTTTCAGACAAACGAAAGTCTATTTTTATTATCAACAATGTTTCATGGGAAAACTTTGACAGTCATTCAAATATATTCATTGGAATTTTATTGCCAAACTTGCTTTTAGAAACAGAATTTAAAGTTTCATTATAATTCAACAGTCATATAAATAACTAACATTTTATTCAGAGATCAAAATTATATGCGGAATTGAAACGTTTGTTGAATTTACTCTAATAATACATTCCATTGACTGTTGAATGAAAATGTTTGTTCATTTCTGAGTAAAACTATAAGTATATAGATTATTTTTCATCATAATATATAGTAAACTGACGTTCCATTTTCCAATACTCTGAAACAATATTTTTCTTCGGAATCAATAAAAGCTTCAAGTTATTTCATTAGCCTTTTTTATTCAAATAACAATTTTATTCATGTAACATTTTAAATCAAGTGCCATTTGAAATAGAACAAATTTTGCGAACAATCGTTTTTAATGTGTCCAATAAATGCATGAATCAATTAAATTCAAACAAATAACTTGTTAGGTGAATAAATTGAGGAATGAATATTTGTGACAATAAAAAGTGAAACGGCGTGGAACTTCCTGCTGTGCCGGTGAAGATGTGCATCCACAGTTGATGTCCTGGAATCCAAATGGAATGACGAGACAAGGGTGGTGTCATCAGCAAAGCATTATATTGGATTCTTGGTTTTTTTCAATAGGTCGTTGATATACAATAAAAAGGGGGTTGGAGACAATATGGATCCTTGGAAAATACCAGCGTTGATGGTGAAAGTATTCGAGATATATCTCGAGATATATCTCGAATACTTCGAACGTTCTTTCAGGAAACTGGAGAGCCCACTGAAACGGAAACTGAAAGACACAACTTGTAGAAATCTGATAAAGACATAAAAAAACATCATCCTCAATCAATATCATTCAAACCTCTTTTGAAAAAAGAAACTGAACTGAGAAGTCTCATTTCAAGTGAAATTAGAAGCATCCAGTGCAATGTGTGAGCAGGAAACTCATAATATTTGAGAGGGTTCGAAGTGTTTTTTGGAAGGATTCGAGAAAGAATAGAAGGAACGTCACTCAAGGGAAGTATATTTTCATTTTAAAAGAGGAGTGTTACCGGTCCCCTCATTTGATGAACTTCGCATTCTGATTCATTCCAGGGGAGTAAATGGAACCCATTACTGCCAGAAATTGTAGAAAGATTCATATTTAATTCAATTTGCAACGTCAAAAGTATATTCTTCACATGAAGCTAAGAACTCTTTCAGTTTCTTTTTACCAATCAGCAAATATGGGATGCTTAAGGAGTGTGATTACTCAAGCCAAAATCACTGAAAAAATCATTGAAAGGAAATCAATTCGATAAGCACTTTGAATAAAGCTGCGTTTCTAGTCAAATATTTTTTTTTGTATATGTCCTCAAAATAAAACTGATTCAAGGAAATAAACCTCTGCTTTAAGATCACCATAATACAGAAACTTCGGATTAAGTATTAGATATCTTCCACTGAATCTAATTTTTTTATACAGTAGTGACCTTGATCGTTAAACATTTTGAGTGAATGTAGTTTTCCAACTAACGAATAATTTGCTGTTTTGCAACTCTCCGAGCGGTTGATGCATTGCCAGAAGAAGTGACATTGAAAAATTCACCAGAAACGACAAAAATGTTGCTTGTGATATACTGTTGGGAACCTTTGGTGTAGTAATGAATATTACTGAAGTTTTTTCCCAACACCAAATCATTATTTTTACACCTCGACACGTGTTTCGATCACCAAGTGATCATCTTCAAGAGGGAGATAAAACTAATAACTACTCAAAACTAAAGCTACTTATACTAATCAGGTACATCATACATCAGTAATACCACCCATACAAGTGTACCACCCCAAATTAATTTTATAATTGGCCTTTCTATTATTTACAATATGTCCTGATGTATGTTTAATTGTTACAGCTATATCTAGAACAATTTTCAGCTATATAAAATTAGTTTCACAATACTGCCTATCTAAATATATTTACAATGTGTCTTTTTGTAGTAATCAGTAAACCCAACAATATTATTTCAACAAGCTATATAGTATGCTACTTGGTATTGGTCCGTTGTCGTTATTCATAATATTATTATGTTTACTTATTTCTACACTCTCATAGGCATCTAGTTGCCTGTTGTTATTAAATTGTCTAACTAATCTTAAAGAACTGAAGTCTATGGAATGGTTTTGTTGCAAAATATGATGGGCGACTGCTGATTTTTCAAATCTTCCATATTTTAAGTGTTCTATGTGTTCCTTATATCTCACTTTGATAACTTTGATACATCTTTTTGTCTGTCCATAATATTTTGTATCGCCGTCCTTACATTCAATTTCGTAAATTCCAGACTTTTCCGAATTCTCGACTTTGTCTTTTGGACTTCCCAAAAGGTTCTGCAGTGTATGACTTGTTTGTTTTAAAAATCACCTTCATACCTAGTTCCTTGAAAATCTTTCCAAAGTTCTTCGTAAATTGGTGGTATGGAACTGAGATGTATTTATCTTGGTTTTTGTCCTTTCTGAAAGTCGAGATTTCGTTCATTCTTAACCTAAACTTCTTTTTCCTAATTATGTCATCTACAATACCCCTCGGGAAACCGTTAATGGCTGCTATGTCCTGTATTGTAAGTTTTTCTTTTGTGAACCTATCATGTGTTAGAGGGAAAGTCAAAAGTCGATGCACCAAAAAATTCAAAATTCACAGTGATGTGAACTGTCAGGAATATACCTGTACGTGCTTGTTTCTTTTCTAAATATATCGTATTCTAACCCTCCATCTTTGCTCCTCATTACCAAAACGTCAAGAAATGGTAGTTGTCCCTTATTTTCTACTTCATACTTGAATTTTATTGATGGACATCTATTATTTAAAAAGGAAACAAAGTCCTCAATATTCGATTTTTTGGTATCGAATACCGCGAAAATATCATCCACATACCTTAGCCAAATCCTAGGAAAATACTTTTCTTTACTTTCCATTTCGAATCTGCTCATGAACAGGTCTGCCAGGTAGGGGGACAGGGGATTTCCCATGGCCGTTCCTTCCTGTTGTTCATAAAAGCAACCTTCTACCTGGAAACGATTTTGTTTCATACACAAATTGGTAAGAGAAACGAATTCATCGATTTCGTTGTTATTGAAATTATTTTTCTCTAGTAGTTCCCTGAGGTATTGCAAGGTCTGTGGAATTGGGAAGGTAGGAAATAATGAACTAATATCAAAAGAAACCAAAATCTCACCTTCCAGGTAGAAGGTTGCTTTTATGAACAACAGGAAGGAACGGCCATGGGAAATCCCCTGTCCCCCTACCTGGCAGAACTGTTCATGAGCAGATTCGAAATGGAAACTAAAGAAAAGTCAAAGTATTTTCCTAGGATTTGGCTAAGGTATGTGGATGATATTTTCGCGGTATTCGATACCAAAAAATCGAATATCGAGGACTTTGTTTCCTTTTCAAATAATAGATGTCCATCAATAAAATTCACGTATGAAGTAGAAAATAAGGGACAACTACCATTTCTTGACGTTTTGGTAATGAGGAGCAAAGATGGAGGGTTAGAATACGATGTATTTAGAAAAGAAACAAGCACGTACAGGTATATTCCTGACAGTTCACATCATTGTGAATTTTGAATTTTTTGGTGCATCTTCTTTTGACTTTCCCTCTAACACATGATAGGTTCACAAAAGAAAAACGTACAATACAGGAAATAGCAGCCACTAACGGTTTCCCGAGGGGTATTTTAGATGACATAATTAGGATAAAGAAGTTTAGGTTAAGAATGAACGAAATCCCGACTTTCAGAAAGGACAAAAACCAAGATAAATACATCTCAGTTCCATACCACCAATTTACGAAGAACTTTGGAAAGATTTTTAAGGAACTAGGTATGAAGGTGATTTTTAAAACTAACAAGTCATACACTGCAGAACCTTTTGGGAAGTCCAAAAGACAAAGTCGAGAATTCGGAAAAGTCTGGAATTTACGAAATTGAATGTAAGGACTGCGATGCAAAATATTATGGACAGACAAAAAGATTTATTAAAGTGAGATATAAGGAACACATAGCACACTTAAAATATGGAAGATTTGAAAAATCAGCAGTCGCCCATCATATTTTGCAACAAAACCATTCCATAGACTTCAGTTCTTTAAGATTAGTTAGACAAGTTAATAACAACAGGCAACTAGATGCCTATGAGAGTGTGGAAATAAGTAAACATAATAATTTTATGAATAACGACAACGGACCAATACCAAGTAGCATACTATATAGCTTGTTGAAATAATATTGTTGGGTTTACTGATTACTACAAAAAGACACATTGTAAATATATTTAGATAGGCAGTATTGTGAAACTAATTTTATATAGCTGAAAATTGTTCTATATATAGCTGTAACAATTAAACATACATCAGGATATATTGTAAATAATAGAAAGACCAATTGTAAAATTAATTTAGGGTGGTACACTTGTATGGGTGGTATTACTGATTACCTACCTGTATGATGTACCTGATTAGTATAAGTAGCTTTAGTTCTGAGTAGTTATTAGTTTTATCTTCCTCTTGAAGATGATCACTTGGTGATCGAAACACGTGTCGAGGTGTGAAAATAACGATTTGGTGTTGGGAAAAAACCCTAGTAATATTCAAAAATGTTGCTGCTTTCTAAATTCTACCTCATTCAGAAAAAAAAGCTAGTCATTAAGCATTTACTGATCTTGTATTCGCTCAGAGGGATGTAAATGAACAGCCGTGACTGAGATATAATAAAAACAGATGTACTGAAAAATTGGAGTACTTTATCTTACCACCAGAATTACAATACTTTTCTTGATATGCGTTTCAGTTTTCCTCATTTCCTGAAGACACCAACTTGGTTGGTGAACTGCGCGTCGAGAAAATCATGGCAATTTTGTTATTCTTCGCCAGAGGTTCCAATTTCACCTCATGCTAATGACAACAATCAAAAAATTCCTTAAAATGATTAAAATCAGTCGTTAACTCGATCCACCTGCGATTCACCTGACAAACTGATCGAATACAACTGTTTACATGAATTCGACATTTCCGTGTACTGAAAAATTAGCAATTTCAATGAAACCCATAAATTTACCAGCCAAACATACGGAATTTTTCGGATTTCACTGACAGTAGGTACGTAAATCACAGCATGGGTTCTTTCATTTATCTCTGCATGCAAATCAGTAATTGATCATCTCGTCGAAATTTTCTGATGTCATTTCAAGGCTTCATTACCTGTCAGACATTCCCAGACTCAGCAAAAACATTTCTTCGGGTCAAAATGTTATTGTCGTATAAGGTTAGATGCCAGCTTGATGAAGTGATAACCTCGAAATGAAAGAGACAATTGACAAGAGCCAGAAATCACGTTTCGAATATAAGGTAAGATACAATCTTACTACTGTTTCAGAATTTTTGTAACAGATTATATCTGGGGTAGATGTTTCGGTAATGACTTGAGTACATTCGTACACATTATATTCATGAAGAAGATAAATGAGCCTACATATTTTTCTGAAAAGCAAACTGTGAAGAATATAGGCATTGTAGAGTGGAGCCAAGAAGGCGTGAGATTTCAATGAATTTCTACGTTAATGGTGATTTCCAATTTCACCATTTCAATGTATTGGCCCTTAGTTCAGTATTTCCAATGAAAATACAATTTGAATAATTTGGTATCATAGTAAATCAAGGATGGCTACAAAATGGCGGATTACCTATTGTTTCACAACTACCACAATATGGGCATCAAATGACGGAGCTTGACTAGTAGAATAGTGGTACACTTTGAAAAAGATGCGAATTCAAGATGGCCGCAACTACAAAATGGCTGATTACATATTATCTTGTAACACTGAGGCACCAAATGAACTAAACAGAATGAGAAGAATTGAGCAACAAAATTAGTAACTAAAAAACTGAAAAATGAAATAATTTTTAAAAAATGGTAAATGTTTTTTTTCAATATGATAATGATGTAGGTAATGAACTAGAACATAATTTGGAAGATTCTTGTGGTAAATATGTAAATACTTCGCCCAACCATTCCATTATTTTTCATCTGATCAATACCGCAGATAGTTGAGGAGAGTGGTATGATGACTGCTACCTAGGACTTTCCGTATTATTTTTTATTTTCTAGTTTAGCTTCTATCTAGATCATTATCACAAAACCGTTCAAGATGAAAAATTACTCATTATATCAATAACTCGTACAGATCGTCATGATATAAATGATTTTGTGAAAAAAAATGAAAATAAAATTACCAAACTGAACACTAGTGCACAGGAGTATCAGAAAAGCAAGAGATGAAATTAATAACAGCATAAAAACACTCAGGAAAGGTGGTCAGAAAAATATCAGTGAGAATACAATTCAATGCAGTTGAAAAGTCAATTCAGCTCTCAGTGGAAATTAGGAAAACGGAAATTCGAATATACTCGTAGTTAGAGTATGTAGTTGACTAAATGACAATTGCAAGTACTAGCAATCAAATCAGTAGGAGAATAGAAGAAAAGAAGAAAATCAAAGTAAAAAGGCAGCTAACCGAAATCAGAGAAAACATTTTGCTTCAGAAGACAGGCTAAAAAATAGGCTAAAAATAAACAAAAGTTTCAAAACCAGCGGATCTAAACTAGATTTTTGTTGAATCTGATGGGTCGAATAAGATTTTTGATAATCGAACTTCGTTCAAAGATTGGGGGAAAGTCATGAAACTTGAAGAATGTTCACTGAAACAACATGTTCCAAAAGCACACAAATGATTATGCAGATGATGGAATTTTTGGTGGATAGCAGATCTTTGAAAGGAATTCACCATTGTAAGGGATATGAACTATTCAAAATGAATATAGAGACAAATTCTTAAAATCCAAAGTAAAAAAAAATAAGTATTATTTCATGATAAAAACTTCTGGTGTGTACTCCATACTAATTCTTATCATGTTCCATTCGGTTGTTGTTTACTTTTTTACTTCTTTTTGTACTTTTAGCTACAAAATCTTTAATATGAAAAATTCTCTATTTACTTTCACTTTACTTTAGTTCGTGACAGGTATTAAATTTAAAAATTTAAACAATGAATGTTGATGTATTGGGTAGAAGGAGGATACGTAGGATGTACCTCGACAAATTTCAAGTTGCTAGAGCAGTGGCATTGATCGAAGTAGGGTATTCAAGGCGTCGTGTAGCTCAACTGCTTAATGTGAGTTATTCTGCGGTTTCCAGAGTTTGTAATCGCTACCAAATTTACGGCATAGTAAAAAGAGCCCCTTATCCCAATCGACAACTCACAGAGAAGATCGTTTGTTACGACTTTGGGCAATTAGGGGTCGCACCGATTCTGCTAGAACACTGCAAAATCGTCTTATAGAAGCTACGGGAACGCGAATTTCGAACCAAACGATACGAAACCGACTTCACGAAGTACAACTCCATGCAAGACGACCTGCAAGAGCCCCTAGATTATAATATATATAATAATAATAAGTTTATTCATCCTGCCAATTCACATGATTTATATAAGATTTATGTATGAATAAACAAGAAATAACAGAAGCTCTAAACGTGCTTGCTAGTGATAAAATAATACTGAAAAATAATGTATATAATGAAAGATAAAAGACAAAAAAACAAAGACAACATACAAAAAAGACAAAGACAACATTGCTAAAATTACATTGGAGAAATATAAACTTAAACCTATTAAATTCAATTCAATATTGTAATACATAAGGTTACATACTAGCGAGTAGTAAATGAGAGGAAATATGATAGAGTATAGAAAGTATTTATCATTCGAGTCGACCAACAATGACTTCACGAAATTTTTTCCGGGGTTCTTTATGTATGAAAGATTTCAGTTCTTTTTTTTTTGATGCGATGCGACTTCTTAATCAATTTGATTTCATGTGGAAGTATGTTGTATAATTTTGGAGCAGAGTATTTATGAACGTTGGAATATTAGTTTTTGCATTTGTGGTGTGATATGTCGATTTCGTTGAAGTGTATCATATTCATGTGTGGGTAATTCCAATTTTTGTTTTTGGTGGTTATACATATTTATTTTCAGGAAAAAGAGTTGGTAGACATCAAATACATGACATTCCGAATAGAGAGCATCAGATGGAAAAGTGGGTTCTTTTTTAAAGATAATTTTAAAAAACCGTCTTTGGAGGACTTCTATAAGATATAAATGAGATTTAAGGGCACCACCCTATACTAATAATCCGTATCAAAGATGGCTTTCTACAAGGACATGATACAGTGTTTTTACTTGCTTTAGTGGTAATGAGGATGTCAGACCTTCAAACTCGTAGAGAATGAATCTCAGCTTTTGGCATAGAGATTGGACATGAATGTTCCACTTGAAATGCATATCTATGTGTACTTCCAAATATTGTTGCTGATTTGATAACGAACTGTTCCTTTGGAATGTTAACTTGGATTTTATCGAAGTTAGGGGAAGTTGTCCTATTGCAGCAAAATGGTAGGAAGTGTGTTTCATCCACATTAATTGTGAGTACTTTATGATTGAGCCATTTCCAGGATATATGAAAGTCTGTTGCAACTATGTCCCTAAGTTCTTCCTAAGAATTACCTTTAAGAAAAATGGCTGTATCATCAGCGAAACCTAGGATATCCCCCCTAGCCTTCAGCAAAAACATATAGTTCACGTAAATATTAAAGAGAAGTGCTCCCAGGATTGTTCCCTGGGGTACTCCATACTGAATAGTGCCGGGATTGCTGCAGTTGTTGTCTATCTTCACGAATTGGTGTCTGTGTTGGAGATAAGATCTGAATAATTTCAAACTATTACTTCTGACTCCAATATTTTGTAGGGTTTCAAGCGGTAATTGATGACTCACCGTATCGAAGGCCTTGGAAAGGTCCACGAAAACACATAAGCATGGTTTACTTTCCTCCATGGACTCATGGATTGATTTCAATATAGCATCTTCAGGTGATTTTTGTTTTCCGAATCCGAACTGTTTTTCGGAAAGTAGATTATATTTCGCAATGTATGAACTGGGACGTTTTTCAAGAATCTTCTCGAAAACCTTCGCCAAGTGAGTTATCAAAGTTATTGGTCGGTAGTTTAACATATTATTTTTGTCCCTTTTTTTATAGATGGGCACCACTATACTTTCTTCGAAAACTTGTGGCCAAATTCCAACTCTCATACATTCATTGATTATATAGGTGAGTGGTTCATTGATATATTCAGAAATACATTTTTAGGTTTCAGCTTGTATGCCGTCTACCCCAGGAGACCTGTATGGTTTGAGCTCATTAATGACACTTTTCATTTTAGATGCATTCGTCGGTACTAGGAAGAACGAGTTCAAAGTGGACGTTCTTTAGGCAACATAGTGTGGATCGTGCCTAATTTTATTTGCTAATGGCAAATCAATTTAATTTCACTAGTTTGGACTTCCATTGTCTACTTTATAAAATGATTTGAAATCCCTGAAACAACTAAAAAAGAAGAATTGAAAATGAATAGCTGAAAATAACAATTATATTAACCAAAATAAACCTGAAATGAAATAATAGTGAAATAAAATACAAGTAAAAATAGAACAATTGAATAAATAAAAATAAAGAAATGAAGAAACAAAATAAAAATAAAAAGTAGAGAGATTCCAAGTCACGTTAGTTCACGACGTTTCTATTGTTAGTATCTACAATCGTCTTCGGGTGATGACCCCAGTCATCAGTCATGAGATAGATAATGAATCAGAAAAAAAATCACTTGTTCATTTACCGACGAAAAAAATATATTAAAAGTCTATCTCGCGTTCAATGTCTCGTGAAATATTATTATATCAAGAAATAGTATACCAAAATTGAAGATAGATTAAATATACAAATGAAATATTGAGATACACTGGTTGAGGGAAAATGAGTACAACCTGCAGGTAGTAATTTTGGGAACTGAATAAAAACTTTACAAAATAGACAAGTCATTTTAAGGATTTTAGGTTTATTGGAAAACATGTTGAAAAAGAAGGGGTAACTTTTGACAATATGATTGACGTGATGAACATATTCATCGATTATACCTCACAACTGATTCGGAAATAGGTGTCTAGTGGATGTGCCGGGCTATGTTGACGCAAATTAGAAACATGATTTGAATAATGATTGTTAGATATATACCGTTGAAGAGCTCCCAATTATGACTATCTCTTCGAAAATATCAATTCACTGTCACATTGTATTTGATAGTGTTAAATTTTGAATTGGCCTTGTTTCAAGGTGAATAAAATCGAGAAAGTTGATTATGTTATCAACCTAAATGACTCCTGATGAAAGACTATTGAGATGTATCTTTCAGAAACAATGAACGTCTTGCTGAGAATGTATCTTGATCAGAAATATACTTAATATCGAAACAGGTTGGATAAACTGAGTAGGTAACACCTAAACGAAAATTGCGGCAGGACATTGATGTGAATAATGAACTTTTGGTTTCATTGTTGAGTATGGAAATGAAATTCTTCATGTAGCACTACTTTCACACATTTGGGACTTTTGAATTATTAGCTATCATCTGATTTATTTCATCTATCCTAAATTTTTGGAAAAGGTTCAATGTCAATTTAATTCACACCTATATTTCATGGCGAATTTTTTCACAACTTCATAGCTCATAAACTAAAACTTTACAACAACTTGAAAATACCTCACATGAGCCTCATACAATATTCATGCATTGTTTTTTGCGTTACATTGTTTATATTTGTCATTCGACGATGTCGTCAAATGAATACTTTAAAGTGCACTTTGGTATGCATTTTTCAACTTTTAGACGGAAACAAAATTACAATCAATTTATTAAATTACCTAATTCGAGGTAAGGAAGCGGAAAAATAACCCATTTCAATAATTGCCATGCTTATCGATTCAATATTCTGGAAAACACACAATTTCCTTATTTGCCTGATATTTTGTCGAATACTGGTTGGATTATAAGATATTTTCAGCAATGATTTGTCAAGCTTGATTTATTTTACACTTCTTCAACTATTGCATCCTAATCTCAACACCTATCTTCAATCTCATGGCTATACATTTTCAGAAAGCTCGGTTTCACGTTGTTTGATGTTTAAAAGAAAACGCATTCAAATGAAATTCTGGCAACAAACTTGGGGTCATTGGAAAATTCTGAATGAAAGAGTAAAATAAAATTACTTCAGTTACCGAGAAAAGTAGATAATTACATATGCACAACTACGAACTGCCTTATAAAGTACTGTTCCCGAGTGGAGACTACTGGATCCTCCGGGAGAAAGAAATATCAAGAGCAGATAGTTGTTGGTTCACCTTCCGGTTCTGGTGTAGGTGTTTTCAGTCGCAGACCCAGGACGGAGTTGTCAACGTGCCTAGGAATCTATGCAACTGTATTTCAAGCGGAAATTTACGCTATGTAATTGTGTGCAGAGAGATTGGAAGAATCCAACCTCATACACAAGTCAATGAAAATATTCTCGGCCAGTCAAGCGGCGCACATTTCATAGAATTTTTCTGTTGAAATTTACAGTTTTAAGTGATATTTTATGAATTGTTACAGATTGTGGACCTTCTGTTATATTCATGACAAGAAAAAAACTAGACGAGCTTGTGAGAGCAAGTCCACAGCGACGGCTTGACAGAAATATCCAGGATTTGGAAAAAAATTGGTTGAAATAACCAAGTGCCCCCGGAAAAAAGTGATGAACTTCAAAAAGTCGTTAAGACTTTTAAAGTGGGATGTAAACGTAAATGGCTTGCTTGTGATAGAACAGAAAGTCGATTCTTAGAAAAAGACCACGAATGGCCTAATGGTGGGATGTCACTACCTACTGGCCCAGTTCCTGAAAGTTCCAAAGTTCGCCCGAGCAAAGAATTCGCGGAATCAAGTGAACGCACAAAACGTCGCAAAACAAAGTATCTTAGAGAAAATCGGCTGTTGATGAACCGACTTATGCAGCACGGATGAGTCATTGAGCTAGTGGAAATTGAAAAAGTCGTGAAAGATGTAACCAACCAGTGCGGAGCAGCTTCGTAAAGCAGCGGCTGTAAGACTGTGGCTCAAAAAAAAAACACACGACCGAAGAAGCTTCAATAATATATATTGAAGCCGATTTGACCTTGAATCAATATGAGGTGATACATCAGGCCAATAAAGATGTATATCATTGCTATCCATTTATACAAGAAGTAAAACAAAATTGTTACACTAATGACAACACTAATGACAGTAACACTTGACGCAGATTCTTCCAAAACGCTAAAAGAGCAGCTTCGATAACGGGCATCGACATATAATCAATAAAAAGAGTCAAAACAATATTGGAGGTTTTGTCATCTGGCTTTGAAATGAACTTATAAAAATGTTCAAGCTTCGCTAAGAGTACAGCAGAAATGTTCATAAATTCATAATCTTGGCAACCTTGTTACCGATTGGACAATTAACGGAAGAAGCTGCGGAAGCTAGAAATAAACACTTTCGACAGTACAGAGAGATTTTCTAGAAAGTTTTCCAGAAGAGAGTGCAATGAAGATATACTCAATCGACTTTTGCTTACCTCAGATCCATATATTAGTAGCATGAGGCGAAAACAAAACAAACCAAAGCAAACATTTAGTGCTGAGGCTAAGCAGTTTTTTAAATTAGATGACAGCCTTCCTCAGGAATGATATTTATTAAAACTCATGTGGAAGTGAAATCTATTGACTATGCTAATAAGATCCATATTTTTTAAAATTTCATTTATTTGTAATAATGTTATTCTTTGCCTTTGTCTCATTTTATGTCTTACATAATGAATCTTTTTTTCAATACAAAATAGTTATTTATTATACAAGGGAAAGAAGTATTAGATTTTAGCTCGAGATTGTGTTGTCTCCCGACACGAAGCGGAGGGAGACAAAAAACCGAACCGCTGAAAGAGTTCAAGGACATACAAAAAAGTGCACGTCAGAACTGCTTCGAGTATTGGAAAGAACGCTGGCATGAGTGTATCATATCTGAATGGTCTACTTTGAAGGAAACAAAATAGAAATTGATGAGTAAATACATATTTTTCTGCAAAAATCAAAAATCACCTTATGTTTTGGACAAACATCTTACATCGACCACTGAACGAGATTCTTTCTCTGTTTCTCACTGCAGCTCCCACTGCAAGGTAACTAGATGTAACCAGAGCCCAAAAAACAAAGTATTCATAATCCAACACCAGACAACGCTACCTGGGACAAACTCATACTATAAGGATAAGAAAATCCAATTGACTTTCCAGTTTCACGGCCCAGATGATGCTAGTTGAGCTTTTTTATTCTGAAATGTTTTTAAAATTATTTCATCGTCTAATCAAATAGGATGCGTACAGATTTTTTTGTATTATAATTGTGTATTGATGCTCAGTTGCTCTATAAAAATATTATATTCTTCATTGCAAACTGTGTAAGTGAACAGAGTGAATAGTTTCAGTAAATGTTTAATTTTTTAGGCGAATCTGCCAGGAGACAAAATTATAATTTTTGAATTATTCTCAGTCTGGATATGAAGTTTCGTATAAAAATAGTTATTATCAACCCTTTTGTAGAATTTTATATAACTTATTATATTAATTATCACCACTTTTATTTTTGAATTTATTTACATTCCTCAAACTTCCGATCTTGTATTTACTCTTCATATTTGTAATTCAATTCGTTAAATAAGTATCAATGATTGTGATAAAAGTTCTAAGTAATTGTATATATACAAACCAACTGAGGGAAACAACAATGTCGATAGTAAAACCTGGCAGAAAAATGCTCATTGACTGACTGTCCTCAATGAAGACAAGATCTGAATTCCTAATGAGTTACAGACATGATATTCAATAATCTGCGATTATTTTCTTTGCCGATTAACGAGTTGGTCGTACTTGGACATTTCTTGAAATTTCAGTATGGGGAAAGTTGCAAGGATGTTTGTTCTCCAGTTCCAAGAGTACTAAAATATATATTTGCATATATTATTTGGAAGAATAC
Organism: Leptinotarsa decemlineata; assembly: GCF_025532065.1. Classification (NCBI taxonomy): domain Eukaryota; kingdom Metazoa; phylum Arthropoda; class Insecta; order Coleoptera; family Chrysomelidae; genus Leptinotarsa; species Leptinotarsa decemlineata. Next base: position 6,637,240 of record NW_027412587.1, read on the forward strand.
TGTCCCCAGTCAGCTTGGTAATTTTTAGGAAAATAACAGTGACCTTAGAGGTGTTTACACTGTTTCCATGTGGATTTCTAAAAATATCATTCAAAGATATAACTCGTATATTGATAACAAATGAGTAGAGTAAAAAATGCTATGAATTATAGTCTGACATTTGACTGGGCTCAATTTTATGCAATTGATCCTATCTTGAATTCGGTATAAAGTCTAAACATTCACCTTTTCAACCTTCAAAGAGAAATGGAATAGAAACAATTTGTTGTTCAAATCGAAAGCACATTTCTTGTCATGTAAAAGCAAATATAATTCAACAAAATGGTTAGGGCTTTCGCGACTGAGGTTTTCAGTGTCATTATAAGTGACACTCATAAACAATTCTCCTGTTACTACGTTTCTCCAAATTAGTCCATTCCCACAAAAAAAAACAGATGCGACGAAAAGACACAATAGCTTAATAGGCAATAGCCTAATGACCAATAACTTCTCCAGAGTTTGGGATAAACTAATTCGGACTGTAAGCGTTATAGAAGAAACTACATATTTAATGACTGATTATTCTGGAGTTAGGGCATGAAATAATAAAAAATTCAAACATTATAAAAGAAATTTCATCAAGTCATCCAATGGACATGTGGATAATTGATGACTAGTTTCCACATTACAAAACAGAATCAACAGAGAGAAGTAATACCGTTCTATTTGGTCATTGGGCGAATTTTTCAAATTCTCGAATCTAGTGAAGGCTCAAAATATTGAATTTTGAGCCTTTCTCTTTCAAATGTGATGCTCCATAGTCATGGTTAAACTCCTGTCCCTCTGCGAAAACCTGGTTTGCGAATGTGGAATAGGTTCTCAAGAAACTACTTCTATTCTATTTCATTCTGTGGCAAAATATTCTTCCCGTTTTGCCAATATAAAGTCAACTTAAATACAGGTGATATTTCTAACACTGAAGTTTTTTCTTCATAGTTTTTGCTCAAAATTTCATTTGTTCTGTAGGCCACGTTCAATTCATTCTTAAAAAAAACGAACGATGTCATCACATTTGATCAGATTGGTGTCGACAAAATAGGAAAAAAACGCAAATGGAAATTATCCCATTTCATTTTCAGATAGGAGAATATTGAACATATTATATATCCCTACATATTATGAAAATAATCGCTTCGTCGGTCACGTATATCTAAACTTGATTAACGGGAAAACTAACGAATGTATTTCCATTGGGTTATTACTGATGGAGAAAAGAAAAATTTTTGTATATAATCCATTGATATTGTGAATGATGCTACCCGTTAGTTTATCGAAAACGATGTTCTCGTCCCATCGATATAAAGCAAAACAATTCACTACATATTTTGTTTTTCACAGGTCTACAGAAAATCCGCAATGAAAAATGTCAACCTTTCAAGGACAGCTGACTAAATCCATTTGGATGTTTTAAATGATGGTCACGTGGTAGTTGGAAACCTATATAGATGAATACGGTAGATCAGTCGCTTTGCTGTTAGTGATATCAAAAGTCATGGAGAAAGCCTTAAATTACAATATCTTCAAATATTTGGAAAGCTTCAACATCTCGAGCGATCATCAATATGGCTTTCGGAAACAAAGATTAACAGGCGATTGATTTTCTATCGTTTGTCACCCATATTTGGAATAACGCATGGGGCACGAGGGTTTGCTGGCCAAACTTTGATGATATGGATTGTCGGATAATTTTTGTATATGGCTCTCCAGCTTCCTGGAAGAACGTTCCCCTGCAAGTGGTCGTCAATGGGTATCTTTCGAATACCGTCCACAAACCCAATTTTCATTGAATATAAATGACTTATTGGTAAAAAACAAGAATCCAATATATTGTCTCCGAACCGGATATAATAATGTCAGGACAGACAGCTTTCTGCTTCGATAAGTTTGTTGGGGCTTGAAATGGGGCTTAAAATAGTACATACCTTAGCAACTTTTAATGCTTCATAAAGCTCAAAGCAGACCTTCTCTTGGATCTTATTATGAAGCTCCGCCCCCAAGCATACCCTGGATTCTATCCAGAAAAGAGCTATACGCCTGATTGGAGACACGAACATCACTTGCAACCTTGATAGTCTGGAACGTCGAAGAAAGGTAGATGTGTTACTCTTTTATAGCTACTTCAACGGAAGATATTCAAGTGACTCAGCACATTTGATTCTACATATCAGAAATACGCGACGGACTGTAACTGTCTTGAGGTTCAACTCAGTACACCTCGAACTTTACTGTTCAAGAACTCTTTCATTTGTAGAACTGCAATTGTGTGGAATAAACTCCCTGGGAACGTTTTTCCAAATGAATTTAGTCTCCAGCGATTCAAATCTAACGTGATTCGCTACTTTCGCACAAGCACCGCTTTCGGAGCGTCTTCAGGATTTTTCTGTAGTGCTTGTGTTTTTTCTTCGAATAAAATCCTGAATACTTTCGTTACTTTAAGCATTTCGTAGACATTATAATTGACTTTCACATCATACAATTTGATTGTATGTCTTTCAAATAAATATTATCGCAAACTTGAATATATTGATCGAGAAAATCAGCTCGAGTTACTACACACATCGATGCAAAACGTGTGATGCAGAAAGGTTGCAATTGCGTGGGTTCTAATTCAGGTAGATAGTGAATCACTTCGGAGGCTCAGGCCCATTTTCATTCTGTGTTGGCTTGAGAGGAATAAGTATTATGACAGAAATATAAATGTAGACATTTATGCTCCGCTACCTGTGCGCAGATGCGTGAGGTCGCTAGTTCACTATAAAACATATGTATGACAAATATATGCAGAAAAAAAAGCACTTTCATGATTTATACATTTCAAAAATTAGGAAATTGTTCAACAAGGTATCATGGGCATCTTTGAGAAGTGAAAAAATTAAATTTGGACATCGGGTAATGAAGCTACTAATGTTTTGATGTTTCAGAACATGTGAAATAACGAAAACGGTTCTACTAGACAAGGAGCGAGAGTATCGTCATTGAAATTATTAAAAATCATATATATTTAAAAAAGGCATCTCATTTCGAAGAAAAATTCTGCTTGAAATGAGAAAAAAAATTATGAAAAATGAGAATGAAAATAAAACTTCTTATGTTTTTTTACCACTTGTATTTGTAACTATATAAGTGGTAAAAAGACACAGGAAGTTTTATTTCTCATTTTTCATGATGATTTCCTACCACGTAGTAACGGCTACACACATCAGTTTATTGAAAAAAAATTATGTGTATATAAACTCGAATTCATGAAATAATATATTTGGAGAATTCGAAGGAAAATAGAAAGGAAGCGGGTGAGGTTTTCAACATCGAGGTCTATGAATTGTATTCATGATAATGAATTTTGGAGAAAGAGTCAAAGTGATAAACATTTATGAAACGTATAGAGCATACGCAATGCATACGCATTGTAATGAAACCGGTATGTTACTAGGCACTCAAAAGCGCTTTCAGTCTCTATTGAATCATGCTTTATTTTTTATTTTATATTTCTGTTTATTTTCATTTATGAAATTTTTGTTTTGTTAAGCTTGAAATATATGTTAGAATAATATTCTAGTAGTTAATGTCAATTTTGGGGAGTAGCTAAACACGAAAAATCACCAATTATTACCAACAGTTTCCTACAAGGTGTATAGTCTTATTCTTTCATATCTTGAAATATATGAAAAAATTGATTGAAAAAATGATTCATTACCTGAAATAATGTATTGGAAGGGTTTTTTTTTTTATAAAAAAATCCAGCTGATTACATTTATCAGCTTTTCGTGTAGGTACTCTGTATGGCTCATTATTAGGACTCTTCTAATATACAATCCATTTTTATTCTTTGAAAAAACTTTTTTTTTCGGTGATGTAGTTGTATTAATTTTTGTGAACGACGGAAACATTGCGACTTCTCGTTTTTTTTTTACCACACTTGACAGATGTAGAATGCTGCCTATTTGAACAAGCTCTACATTGGAGATCAACAGTAGGTAAGTATAACTTAAATTTTATCGGCTGCCTAATCTTTTCAATTGTTGTTCATTCCACTTCTTTCTAGAAGAGCAAGCAATCTAGGGGTAAGCCTTTCAATATTCAGAAATCAGCAGCAATATTTCGTATTTTTCCTTTTCCAAACAACTTGGATATACAAATATTTTTTCAAGAAAATAAATACCTATATCGTACAAGATGTGAAGTTTTGTATAATAAATTAATTTTCAATTTTTTTCATTATTTTTCAACATGACTGATTTTAGTTTTGTTCACAATGTTAATTTATTATTTGTGAATCTTCAGAATCCCTCATAGGAAAAAAGAAATAAGAATATTTCTGCAATTGAGTTGCGTGATGGAAATATCAAGCCAAAACTTCGAGCCGACATTAAAGTTACAAATCAACCCTTAGAATACTCACGTCCGGTAATCCTATATCTGAGTTCCACCTTCATTCTTCACGCCTCCACCCACTCAGCACACAAATAAATTGTTACTAATAAAAACAGTCCGCACTTGTCAGTAAACCGATTTCACAAATATCAACAAACTGAATGTCCAAGAAGTATTAGCGCATAGTAGGCTTTTCTTGAATAATGTATCCAAAACAGTTGCGAACGGTTTTAAACATCGCGCTATGCCGTGCTATCAGCCCGTGGTGGGACAAGAACAGGACAAACGTCAGTATCTTCGCGCTTGATTGGATTATACAGATACCTGTAATTATTGTGTCTACGGGGGAGCGCAAATATACGCATGAATGTGTTTGATGTCAGAGGTCTCAGGGGTAGAAATGTCTGATATTGGACAATATCAGCAGGAGAAAGAGACACAAGTCAACGTATATACTCCTGATTTATTTGACACTGGACTTCTGTAGTTTTTGTTTTCAATATTCAAGCAATTATACAGGGTGATTCAAAAGTACTTTGACAAATTTCACAAACTACACTTAAACGATTTGATCTCCACTAACTTTATTGAAAATAATCATAACATGTTTCGCTAAAACATTAGCTTTTTCAAATGATTAATACATCCAAGCATCCTTACATTCATATTTATATACTACAGGTAACCACAATCGAGACTACCTGTAAGAAATTACCTGAATCTCTACATCACATACCTGCTCGATTATGCTTACCTAAAGCAAATTGCCTACCATCTACATCAATAATAATTCTTTATGGGTTTTTAAGAAAACAAGTTCAATAATGGTGATCTATTCAAATCTAATTGGTCATTCATTAGAATATTTGAATTTTTAAGTTTATTAATTTCCATTGCTTCTAAATGATTCAGTTTGAAACCTTTATTTTCAATGTGCAAAATTTCGAATTCTTCATTAAAGATGTGATTTTCTTCTAGAAGATGATTTGAATACGTTGAATTTGTTTTCTTGTTTACATAGCTCTTATGATGTTCCTGGATTCGATTCCTAAATGTCCTGCCAGTTTGACCAATATATACCTTAGGGCACGTTCCACACTTTAATTTATATACCCCTGATTTCTCGAATTTAGATGTCTTATCTTTATTATTTTTAACTAGCTTTCCCAACGTATTACTTGTTCTATATGCAATTTTAATATCTCTATTTCTCAAAAATGAAGCCACTTTTTCCGTTGGTTGTCCAAAATAGGTTAAAGTCCACAGTTTGGAGAATTATCCACGATCAACAGTTTTATCCATACCATATTCAAAGGGTACAAGCTCTTTTGCCACGAGACTTTCCCCAACGCATTACTATGTGCAATGGTTTTTGAGAAAATTGGCTGGAAATCCTCAATATTTAAGATATGTACTCTTCACGGACGAGGCAAACTTCTCCCGAAATGCTATCACAAACTTTCATAACAACCATGTTTGGGCTCTCGAAAATCCGCACGTAGTTAGTGAAAGGCATTATCATTATCAATTTTCTGTAAATGTATGGGCGGCAATAATTGATAATTACTTGATAGGTCCTTTCTTTCTTCCGCTCCGACTGAATGGCGCAACTTACATACACTTTTTAGAAAATGAATGGCCGGGACTACTTCAGAATGTACCATTAGAAATTCGTATCCGCATGTGGTTTATGCATGATGGGGCTCCGGCCCATTTTAGCGTTGTAGCCAGGGAATTCCTTAACACAGTATATCCAAATCGATGGATCGGTAGGGGTGTAGAAGAACCTAACCAGGCGTGGGCACGAAGGTCCCCAGATCTAAACCCGATAGATTTTATTTTTGGGGACATTTGAAGTCACTAGTTTATAAGACTCCAGTAGTGAACGAGGAAGATCTTAGAAACCGAATAGTAGACGCCTGTGAAACAATAAGAAACACACCAATAATTTTTGAGCGGGTACGAGATTCAATGACTAGACGACTGACTGCCTGTATCTTCGCTGAAGGTGGACACTTCCAACAATTTATTTGAATACAATTTAGTTTCGTTTATTTTAGTTTATTCTACATATTCAAAATTTCCTGAAATAAAATGTTGACATTTCTTGCAAATTTTATTAAAACAAATACTGATTATGCACCCTTGATACAAAAATAACTATTTCGCTTAAGGATGTCATAAAGGAACATACCTCTTCAAACGATGACCTCTTGAAACGAGTAAAACGTCAAATTCATTTCCAAAGCATTCTTGTGAAAAGAGCAAAATATTCGTAATAACTTCAACATGCATCGATTATCAAATAATCGACTTGAAGTTTTCAAGTCCAAACATTTAGAAAACGGTTGCTTACAGCGACTAGTAACAAGGGTAGCTTATTCACGTAAATATGATAGAGGAATCGATTTTTTTACTGAAAATGTGCTAGAAGTACGCCCAAAAAAATTATGAATCTTTAAAAAAGAAAGAGACATGTAGGTGGCGCCCCTACGAGTAAGAGCAATAAGAACATCAGGTTCGAATTCGACACCTCAAAAACCTGCTATTACCAAGTTTCGTTTAATTAAGTTCAGTATTTCAGAAGTTATTTGAGAAAAACGAAAATAAAAATAAAATTTCAACATCCTGTATCTTAGAAACGAAGCGTTTTCGGACATTTATTCATTTGAACAATTCATATTAGAATATTGTGAGGAATCACCTCCTGAAGTTTGTCAAAGTACTTTTGAATCACCCTGTATGGGTGGAGCATCAAAAACGAAACAGATCGAATATCTTCAAAACACATGTGTTCTAAAAAAAATGCAAAAACAAGTCGATTTGTAATCCAAGGGGGACATCTTCCTATCATAACCTCAACTGTCATACCTCATCCCCCACCCCTCGGTGACTATCACCCAAACAATTTGAATAGAGAAAGTAGTAAGTGTGACACATCGTTGAAAAGGTAATTCCATAAGAAATTCAGCCATGTGAATTTCCGCGCCCTCTTGCGAATTATTCTTTTTTCGTGAATTGTTCACATTACCTTTCAAATAAAATGAGAATTGAAAAACGAAACAGTTGTTTTTCCTGCAATAGAGCGCCGAAATTGAAAGTTAAGTAGCGAACACTCACATGTCTGAATTCCTTATGGAATTACCTTTTCAATGCTGTGTCACAGGTAGTACTTTCTCTAATCAAATTGTATGAGTGACCAAGGGGTGGGGAGAGATGTATGACAAATTGACTTGTTTTTGCATTATGTTCACAATAAATGTGTTTTGAAGAATTCGTTTTCGGTGCCGGGTTAAATCGAACCTCAATTACAAATTTCGTCCGCCATTTTAGAGCCACCATCTTGATTTTTTGCACTGGAAAACAATTCATAATTTCCGACCCTGAAAACCACCATTTATCAATTTTGAATCAAATCGGACCATAATTGCAAATCTTGTCCGCCATTGTGAAGCCGCCATCTTGTTTTTTCCCCTAGAAACACTCTATAATGCATTGTCACCGAATTCATGTCAAATTAGCTTGCGAATGAAGTATCATAATTTGAAATTAGGAACAGTTTTTTTCCTGCAAGAGGGCGCCAAAATCGAAAGTTAGGTAGCTAAAATTGACATGGCTGAATTCCTTATAAAATGAAATTTTCAACGATGTGTCACACTTACTACTTTCCTTATTCAAATTGTTTGGGTGATAGTCACCAAGGGGTGGGGGAAGAGGTATGATAGTTGAGGTTATGATAGGAAGATGTCCCCCTTGAAAAATCGACGTGTTTTTGCATTATTCCAGAACACATGTGTTTTGAAGATATTTGATCTGTTTCGTTTTCGGTGCTCCACCCTGTATATTTGTAAACAATAAGGACAACATTTCAGCCTCGAATAGATCAGCAGTTTATGAATTGAATTTTGGTTCTTGCTGAAAACTTTATTGGCCAAACAGGTAGAACATTTTCCCGAAGAATAAAGAACATTGGAGTAGTTTCTTGGATGTGTAATTCCACATTTGCAAACCATCTTTTGACATATTCAAGAATTCTGATAATTCACTGAATGATCGGATAGGATAGAATTCTCTTCTTCTGAATCCGTTTTCCGATAAAATAATAATAATAACAATATATTATTTACCATAACATAAAATATCCATCAGATCGCATAACGAGGTAAATGAATGGATTATGCTAGGTCTTAAAACCAATTCTTCCACATAAACCACAACTAAAATAAATAAACATTTCAGCTATAGTTACATCAGGGTATAAATAGAACTCAAATATAATTTAGGAAGTATTCTAAAAAAAATCTTGTTTCATTACTTCTCAAGCAAATGTTTTTTAGCATTTTTTTAAGTGTAAATTGATGTAGAGGAATCGGGAACATCCAGGAGATTGCCGTAAAGAGATATCTGGTAGGTAAATGACCTTTCATAAATTTCTTCATTGTGTGCAAGAATATAGATCATATTGTTTCTCCGAAGATTGACGTTATGCACATCTGTCCTATATACATATAACTTTTCTATATAAATATTCAGGATTTTTGAGTTTCAGTATTTTATAGTATAAAGTGAAAGCATGTAATTTGCGTCTGTTACACATACTCAACCATCCCGCGTCTTTCAGCTTATGGGAAATTCTTTCTCTCCTCGTAATGTGATACATCATTCGAAGACAAAAATTTTTAACTTTTTGGATTCGACATATGTCACTACAATCTATACATGAACCATACTGACCATACACAATGTCACAGTGATTGAAATGGAACAATATCATAGTATCGCTCAACATTTTCTTCACTTCCAAACTTAAATACATTATCTGCTGATATACCAACTTTAACGACGCGTAGGCCTTTAAAAGTTTTTTCGTAACATGTGCGTCAAAATGTAATTTAGAATATATGAGTAAACCAAAATTTTTGCAGCTGTCTCTGAAAAACAGCATATCAGGCTCTGCCACTCAAAGCTTCATGTTTCTGAGTAATGCTACCAAATAATACAGTAGAAGATTCATTACAATTTATAGATAAAAGATGATCATTAGAAAGATTAAGGAGAAGATCTAAATCACGATAGATGAAAACGCTCGAGAAAGCTTTTATATAGCAGAACACGTGTTGGAGTTTTGTTAACTGTCCAGTGAAAATCTCACAATGAAGTATTACTTCGATTTGGCAATTTAGTTCAGGTTGAGTTCAGAGAAATCGCAACTCAGATATTAACATAGAAATTGATTATTAAAAAAAGTATCAAACTATTTCCTGAAATAATCGTAAAAGTTGATAGTAGGCATGAAGATTTCAACTTGAAATTTATGTCTGTGCAAAGTTCACTATCATTTTCAAAAATACAATTTTTTCAACATCGCGGTAAATCATTGGCCATCTCTTAAACAGCTAGTGAGTTTTCGATCCAAGTGATTAAAAAAGTAAGACTTTCATTAAAAACTATGCAAGATTTTCAATCCATACGCTTGTCTCTGAGTCTTGTGGCAATCAATACTATTATTATTATTTGAAAATCTCTGATTTCATGCCAAGATATAACTGTCACGTGTTCTATTTCAAATAAACAAATATAAAAAATACCACCACAGATTGGAAGTTACGACTGACGTTCAAGTATTTTCACACTCAACTTTATTTTCTCAATTGCGACAAAAATATACCTGAAATATACCGAATCAAATGAGTGTGGAAATATCAAAAAAGCTAAGTTAGATCTTTTAGTGACTTCAAAAATTTGTGGCAAATGGATTAACTTCAATCAGAAAAAAGAAAACCGGTCATGATAATCATGAGAAATGTTCATGAAAACATCTGCCCTTACTAAGTCGCCATCTACAGGATCTACTGAGAACTTAACCCTCGAATATCAAAGATAAACGAGGCTCCCCAAGGCGATCAGTTGCAAAGCCAAGCTCCGACATCGACTGGCAACGAGATTCGTTTTTTGTCTTTTACTGTAGCTTCCACTGCAAGGCAACTTTTGGATAACCATTGATATTCGAGAATTGGATTATCTGTTAATCCCATAGATGGCGTTTTCGTGAAGGGAGATGTCATCTTGCATTCTCAGTCTTCTCTGTCTTCTCTTATAAGGACATATATATATATATATACATATATATATATATATATATATATATATATAATATGAATAGATGAGGACTCTCTGATCATTCCCATATTGATTTCAATTTAAGAGACACCGTTAGACATATGTTTCAGCCTATTGGGCATCGTCAGTACCGGGCAGGCGGTCCTCGATTGAAGACAAAATGTGAAAAACCAAAAAAGTACTTGATAAAAATAGCTGCGTAAACGCAAGCGAAACATAAGTGGACCCACCTATTGGTGTGGCACCCAAGTCAACTTGACAAGTTTTTATGTCAGTGTTGGTGGTTTGAACAATCAACCGACAACTGCGGTAGCAGAAATTTGGGAAGCTAACCTGAAATACCATCGGAAAATGATATATACATATATATATATATATATATATATATATATATATATATATATATATATATATATATATATATACATATATATATATATATATATATATATATATATATATATATATATATATATATATATATATATATATATATATATAACTCAAATATTCTCACGGATGAAGTATGATGAGCTGTTTTCTCGGATTTCGCTCCGTATTCTGTGTGTGACTATTTTCACAACGTTTCGGCAAAGTCTCATTTGCCTTCTTCTGGTGATGTCTGGTTTTTTCAACCAGACTGATTAGTTCGAACTCTGTGTCTCAAACATGCCATTCCGGCAGTATTCAATTTCAAAGAACTCGAAACTCGTCCATCACTTTTTCCGCAATGCACAATGATTATTCCCGATTCTTTGTTTGCAGGCATGTTAGGCGTACACATTCTCTAACCGTCAGTCCACCCTTTCGTAACTGTGTCGTGAGTGTCATGTCAAATTTCGTCCAAATAGAAAATTTGCCGTTGTTCTTGTCTATATTTGATTATCTGTTCCAAATATTTGCTACGCAAGTCCACTATTCTTTTGCTTTCCATAACTGCTTGACGTTTGTTTATTAATTTTAATCTGAATCCTAATTTCTTTATCCAATTCTGAAGAGTTTGTCACAGCAACTCACGTTATGGCCAGAAGTATTCAATTTCTTTCTTATGATTTCAGTTGTAGGAATCTCATTGCTTTTGTAACAGTCGTATATTGTTTTTTTCAATGACTTTATCACATGAACATCTAAAGATTTCCGTAATCCTGTATCACATCGCGTCTTGCGTTAATCAGGTTTGTTTTTGACTATTTTACAAACAGTTGAGAAAGAAATTTTGGTCAAATCTGATGTTGCTTGTAACAGTTCATTTCCTTCAAAACTAAACTTGAGATATAGATTATTATATACATTGGAACATACTTCTTGTATATCCAAATGCATCCGAATCGTATTCACTGGTATCTTTTTTTCGCATTGTTCACCATTGCTATTGGAATCACTACACTGGAGAAAGTCTGCGTTGTTATCACACTCGTTATTACTATTAGTACTTGTCCAAGGACGCCAAATTTTAAGTAATAATAACTGCACCAATATCGAATTTCAACTCTCTAATCACGATCAGTTCCTGAACTGAACACGACGGCAATAACCATCCCCGCATTCCCGATTTCCATTTGTTACCGTGACATGACTATAATTTTATTTTATGACTTTTCAGCCAATAATAAAACTCCAATACGAACCGCTAAGTGTACAGTCCACGTGGACTAGTTCGCTGCCAGTTTATTTCTATGTATTGGTTTTTTGGTCTTTGAGAGTGCCGACAACTTTAAGAGTGCACAATATCGTCACTTCGACTATAAATGCGTTGTGTTTGGGCTCCGGTATACCAATAGTTGTCATGCGGTGAAACTGCAGCGGAAGAGAGTGCGAATTTTGTCGGCGGTTGATGATGAAGTCTTCGAAACAAGTTTTAATGGCTCGTTTAGTCTGACCGGTACACGCAGTACATCTGATTTTGAAGACCGGGAAAGTATAGTGTCGCCTTGGAGACTGGTCATAGAATAAATGGAAGCTGTCTGAAATTGTTGAGATCGGTACATGACACTAGATTTTTTGAATGCTTTCGAAAATCTGGAAACAGCAAAGTGTGGCATCAGAACGATGAATAATGACAAAGGTGCCATTTTAAGAAGCCCATTGTATTCCTTTTCATGAATCACTCTGCGATGACATTTGCGGAAACTTTGAAAAGTAAAAAACCCACAAATTTTCAGACGAAATTATTGACATAATTGAGAGTTGTACAGTCCGCAATTAGCTTGGTTCTACCCCTAAAGACGCCAACTTGGTTGGTGAAACGCACGTCGGAAAGAGTAATTCATTTCAGAAGTTCTAGTTTACCTTTTTATTGTATCTTAAACAAAAACTTTTACCTTCCATTTGGGAAATTTAAATTGTTGAATATTTGAATAGGGTTTTTGAAACATTTGTTAGTAATATTCCATTCGAAAGTTCAATTCGCACTTGTCGGATCATTAATTAAAAAGTTCACATTTTGTCCTCGCGTTTCTTAGCTTATTTATGTTGAACTTCAGAACATGTGCGTTTTTGAAAATGTGACTAAAACACGTGGAGGTGACTTTGAATGAGCAGAATACAGTACGAATGAAAAAAAAAAGTTTGTACAACTGTCAAAAAAACTTGACATTTCTGCATCTCTATTGATGCGTAAATGTTTTATTTTCACTGCCAAAATAATTCACTAGGGGAAAAGGGGGTAATGGGAGTCACTCAAGCAAGATATAGAATTAAACACACAATTTTTACTTCATCTTAATTTCAATCAACTTTTGAAGTATTTTAATCATCATACTATCAGTCTCATATAGTTTCATTATCTTTGGAATCATAAGTGCAGGGCGTATATCTCGACATCACCAAGTGAACGACATATTGAAAAGAGCTATGTTGTCAGCGGATGTTCCTGCAATTCTGGAACCCTTAGGTACCAGTCGAGATGATGGTAAACGACCAGATGGAATGTCTCTCATACCATGGAAATACGGTAAACCTGTGGTATGGGACTTTACTTGCGTTGACACGGTCGCGGCTTCCCATCTAGCCGAAAGTTCCAAGTCTGCTGGAACTGCAGCATTGTCTGGCGAGAAATTGAAAAGGAAAAAATACCTAAATCTTGGAAACAACTATCTGTTCCATCCAATAGCGGTTGAAACTTTTGGTGTTTATGGCCCGGAGTCTCTGTTATTCGTTCATGAACTCGGAAGGAGAATAGGCCAAGCAACGAAAGATCACCGTGCTACCTCTTTTTTGTTAGAAAGAATTAGTATTGCTATTCAACGTGGCAATGCTGCTTCAGTACTTGGAACTATTCCTCCTTCACATAATTTTGATGAGATCATGCATTGCCCTGATTTCAGTACGGAACTGAAACCTCTTCGAAACAAGCCAAAATATGTGGATATTTATCAGTCTCCTATCAAGGTTAATTCACAAGTGATTGATCCACCTTCTTCTTTTTTAGTGCGGTCAGTGGACTCAGGTCATTCTTGGCCCCAAAAAATGAGTTGCATTCCTCGTAGAATTGGTACCATTTCAGTGGAAGCGCTTCTTGAAGCAAGAGCCGAATCGATCCCTCTACGAAACCCTTTTTCACTTGGAAGGATCGATCGCAGCTTGAGAAATGGTTCTTATGGAGATTCTGTGAAACGTGTTCTTCCTTACGAATCAGTAGAGAGTTGTCCTGAAAATCTAGAGAAGAAAATTGGATTGGATAATTTAGGAAACACTTGTTACATGAATAGCATTTTACAAGTGTTGTTCATGACGAAGAATTTCAAGAACGAAGTTTTAATGATGAACGAGAACGAGAATGTTTCCTGCTTATTCATCAAACTCAAACAACTGTTCATGCAGCTGCAGTTTCGTAAGAAGGTATCATCTTTCCCTCCAACCGATTTCCTGGAGTCTTTGAAGTCCACTAGATACTCGTTAGGACAACAAGAGGATTGTTCCGAATTCTTGGGGTTCTTGTTGAATACTCTTCGTGAGCAAAACAATAGCAAAATCAATACTCCCAGCCGCTCTGGACTGAATGATTCCGTACAACCCATCTCGTCTTGTGTTTGTAAATCTTTTGCTGGAAAAATCCTCACTTGTTTACTTTGTGGTAAATGTTCAAGAGGTACTGAAAACTTATGTGAATTTCTGGAACTTCATCTAGCTTTTCCTAATACGACTAATTACCAGTCCGTGCAAAGCTTATTGTTAAATCATCTGAAAATGGAATTTTTAACAGGAGATGATCAACTGTATTGTCAAACATGTGCCAAACTAACTGACTGTTATAAGGAAACAAGTATAGCTGAGGCACCAGTCAATCTAATAATAACACTGATGATTTTCAAACAAGACTCAACCTCTAACGGAAGCAAGACAGTCTTTGGAAGGTTCGAAATAGATGAACATTTCAACCTAGCAGACCACTGTTATAATATTCATGCAGTCATTGTTCACTGTGGTTCTGGCGTTGAATGTGGTCATTATTACGCCTTGGTCAAAGAAGAAACGGACTGGTTTAAGTTTGACGATAGTCGTGTCACGAAGTGTTCTGGCGATGCATTGAATTTATTGGAGCCTCTGGAGACACCCTACATTTTGTTTTATGAGAGAGAGGACATTGTTAGATCAAGATCTTCAGATGATGTGGTGCTGCAGGTTTTTCCGGGTTTTCCTGCAGCTGAAAAAGCAAATGCGCCACTGGAATCAATGAAGTCGCCCCGGAGCGCCAATTAATTTTTATTGTTGTATTTATTTCATTTTTATCGTTGTTTTAACACATTGTAATAATTTTTTATAACTAATACACAATATCAACGATAAACTTCTTCTTTTTCAACAGGGCTATGTTTGACGGGTGTTGATGTCATAATTTTTGCATGTTGCTTCATTCGTCCTTTTCTTATGGGCTTTTCAGGAATCATTTTGATAGGTAATGGAAGCAGATCTTCATTATTGGAAATCAATATTCCAGGAGCTGACGTTGCCAATGAAGTCGATGGTATTGAGTCAACTGCTATGGATGATATTGATAGCAAATGATTTATTTCTGCAGACGATGTAGATGGTGGTAAATTCGTTTTAACCGATGAATTACACGTCATTGGATGTTGAAGATGATATTGGATCTGTTGGAGCAGATGTAGATGGAATGGCGATTGAGGTATCTTGAATAATTACTTCAGGTTGGTTTAAGACTTCAGTTGCGGTAAAATCTTCATAAGAAAAAATATTCGGATTTCATGGGACAATACCTGATGCTCGGAATCCTGATTCACCTTCATTTATAGGTGCCACGGTAGAATATACTCTATTTAAAATAGCCGCCACGTCGTATGGAGATCTAAAGTCTGCACATCCTGTGAAATGTATGTGGAGGCAGTGACAGTATATGAATATTATTTCGTTTACAAAAATCATAAATCATCAAAAAAGTATGACCGGCGTGATTGTCAAGTATTAATAAAAAAGGCGCCTGTGACGATGGCTTGGTGTACATACCAAAGTGTTGTAGCCATTCAAAGAATATATGTTCATTATTCCACCCATTATCTGAACATTTGTATATAGCTCCTGCAGGACCGTCTTTCTCAAGTTGAGGAGTCATTTTTAGGAAGATGAACATTGGTGGGGCAAACTACAACCAGCGCTCATGACACACAAGAGTGTAATATTTTTTCCTCTTTCCCAACTTGTTATGGAGCCAACTCATTTCATGCCTTTGGGAGCTAATATTTCTCCAGGATCTTACATTGTGGAAATACCTGTCTCGTCGCAGTTATAAATATTATCAGCAGTAAATTTATATTTGTCGATTAGATCTCCTAATAGTCTGTAGAACAGTTGGACTTTATTGGAAGCCGCTATTCTGTTGATACTTGTAGCTTCAGGTGTCCGAACAGAGATGCTATTCCTTTTTAAAAAGCAATCTAGCCAATCGCGTCCAGCCATTTTAGCACTCTTGTCATAAAAAAATAGGAGATAAGTATTTTATCCGGTCTGACAAAACTATTTCTACATCGACTGTGAATATAGGAAGTCGTCCAAGACGTGGTTCCGATGAATTGTTCTTCTTTAACCGCCTCTGGAGGCTTGAGAAATGTATAGTCATAGCTTTAGCAGCACTTCTCATACAGTGGCCTTGACTCCTGAGAGCCTTAGCGTTTGACAGTGTTTCAGATGACCACTGAGCCTTATTTGTGGACATGTGACGTATTTTTGGCATTTCTGGAATAGTAATTAATGAAAATCAATTTTTTAGGTATGTTACAATGATTGCGGGCAATGGGAGTCAACTCTCATTGCCCGCACTGCAGTGACTCTCATTACTTGATCGTACTAAATCTGTAAAAATCTAGTAATTTCCAGCCATCGCCACGTTTTGTGGATGTAATGTTGCTCCCTGTGTTGGCCAGAAGAGTTACAGAGCTTCTCTTGAAACAGTGACCTGTGTTGCTCTTATACATGTCTTTTCCAAACCATTTCGCAATCAAGTTGGGCATTTCTTTTATTTTATTCATCCCCACATGTTGGTTAATATATTTTCCTCTTGAATATTTCAAAATAATCTATTATTTTTTGTATGAGGTGAACGTAATGCTCTATACTTGAATAAATACTCCATAACGTAGGAGGTTTTATAGTTTTTGACTTTTCCTCAAAATAGCATAAGAGCACATTCTCAGAAACCTTTCTTACATGTTTCTTGTCGCATCATTCACGAAAATGGTCATATGTTTTATCATATACTAACTTGGATTTGGACGGTAACATATCAGATATTATTGAATTCGCTTTCTCCGATACATCTAATGGGGCATCACTACTACTAATATAATCAAAATACATTTTCTTGAAAATAACTTGAAATTGAAGCAACTACGAGCAAACACATGCAATCAACCACGCGGCCTGTCAATAAACCATTTCTATAGTAACGCCACAGAAAGACCACTGGATGTTGTGAAATTGTATTGGAAATATTGATAACATTGGGGATGAAATGTATTAAAAAGAGTATTATTTAGTTATTTTAGACTTATTGTTCTCAGAAAAAATTTTTTTTGAATACATTGAATTCATTGAAAACATTGAATAATATTATCAAGACAACAGTGTTTTGAAAGCAATAACTTATCGGAAGAAAAAACCACGTCGAAATTATCAGAAGTAAAACGATGGATGCAGCCGTTACTACGTGATAGGTCATGTGGTCTACTTTGGCTTGATCTAATATGTCTAAAGTAAGGGGCTTACACTCATTATACGGTATGTTCGAGAACATACTCATTACATCGAATGAAACTCCAACATACCGTACAACGAGTGTAAGCCCCTCATTTTAGACATATTAGATCAAGCCAAAGTAGACCAGCTTTCGATGTGTGCCTAAATCAGAGCTACCTGAAGTTCAACAACAAATTTTATAAACAGAATTCAGGTTTACCAATGGGCTCACCGATTAGTCCACTTTTAGCAGACATATTTATGAACAGCTTGGAGACCACTACAGTAAATTCCGACATGGGTAAAAAACATATTCATTTTTGGTACAGATATGTAGACGATATTCTCGCCTGTTTCAGAGGTACTACACGACAGCTGAACCAATTTTTGACATTCATGAATAATCTCAATAGCAACATTCAGTTCACACTCAAAACAGAGATAGAGAATCAGATAAATTTCTTAGACCTGACCATTACACAAATCAGAATAAATTTGATTTCAATGTTTTCAGAAAACCTAGCTATACAGACATTACCATCTCAAGCGATTCTTTCCATCCAGACAGTCATAAATTAGCAGCCTACAATTCAATACTGCACAGAGCATTCTCACTGCCTTTGTCTGCTAACAATCTAGCTAGGGAAATTGATATAATTCCACAAATAAGTCATAATAATGGTTTCAACGCAGATACTATCCAGAAATTGGTCAGAAAACAAAGCCGTAAATTCATTTACAGATTAATATACCCTCAGGTCAAACAACCAGAAATCAAAAAATGGGTAACTCTAACATATTTTGGAAAAGAGATAATTGCGGGTTTCTTCAGAAAAAACAATGTGGAAGTGGCATTCAGACCACATCTCATTTCCTTTTCAATACCAAAGAGAACGTGGACAAGTTGGAGAAATCTGGAGTTTATAAGCTTTAGTGTCCGGAGTGTAATAGTGTTTATTTGAGACAATGTGGTCGAAATTTTCAAAAACGGTATACTGAACATGAAAGGTCCTTCAGACTAGGAAAAAACCATTCGTTGGCATGCAACCACAAGTTCCCGAATCTAAACGATATGGAAATTTTGCACTATGCAAGGAAGGGTTACAAATTCAAGTATTTAGAATCCTTGGAAATTCACAAGCATAAACATTGCGGGTGCAACCTGTTCAATGATCAAATCGATTTAGTTCACTCACCGGTTTTCAAATTGGCACATCCGCATTGTGAATTGTAAATTCAGGTACTCAATTAAGCCAAGTACCTCTATTATTACCTACAGGGGTGATATACAAGGGCTAAAGTAATAAATCATCGTTAGTTCAATGTATAAGTTTGAAAATGCAGTAACGTTAGTTACAATTGAATGTGGTTAAAAACAAAAAAGTATTTATTTTCAATATATTTCAGACGACGTAAATTCAGATTCACAGTTTTATTCGTATATAAAATACGTGTTTTCATGTGCCTTTAAAAAACACCCATTTCACGCACCTATTATACAAAATAACTATTTTCAATTTCTTGACGAGTCTTACTTTGTTCTTTATTTCGAACAGGTATCCTTCTAATTAAATTCTCTGAATTTCATCGATGAACGCTATTACTGGATTGGTGGAACCACAATTAACCTTCGCGATGCCATTAACACCACTTGAAAAGTTGTTTTACATTGTATATATTCCCAGAAATAATTGTCTTATCAGTTATTGATAGAATTTCCTTGAGCGAAATTATTAGTACTGAACGAAAATAGTGTTCCGCTTTCATCAATTATTTATTGCATACTTCAAAGGAAAATATACAGGTAGTTTGAACATTTGCCCTAACGGTTTCCATTCTCCAACTGATGGAAAAATAAAAGAATATTATTATTTGAATTCGTTGAAAACAGAGCCTAAAATAAAAGCATTCATGGCTCAACATGAGACAGCGCTGTTTCACCGTAGGTCCTGTTAGTGGTGCTAGGCAGAACAACAAATGGTGTGCTGGACTCAACCGTCGATGACATGTCTTCTCACGAAGTCACAATCACGAATATTTTGATTCCATCTAGACAGTTTGCATCACGAATACTTTGTCTTTGGATTATGACTCCAACTTAAGGCCTCGCAGCGAAACTGCAGCAAAAGACACAAAACGGATCTCATTTGATGGTCTATCGATACCATAGTTGGCATCGGGAGTCTTGATGATTCCTCTTTTAGTCGATTGATGGTGATTAGATTCGTGATTCAGATACTTTTTTTTATATTTATTTTCCTTTTGACATCTAAAATGTATAGGAATAGTCATTAATAAACTGTCTCGCATGAGTGGGTTTTTGGTGTACAGATCGCGGAGGTGGTGGAAGGTTTTTCGCCCTTGTTAATTCCTTTTTTCTCATGATTTCATACTATGAAGGAGTCATCAACGTACCTCAAGTAGATTCGGAGCTTCTTGTGGGCTTCTTCAATGGCCACAGTTTAAAACCACTCCATATATATGTTGGCTATAACTGATGAAAGTGTACGGAACTGCTATTTTCAACGATGAGGGACTAACAATAGGATCGCCTCTTTATAATTTTTTTTTCTAATGTCTTCTTTGATTTTTTGCTCATTTTTGTTTTCCTTTTTTTTATTCCTGTTTACTCTGTGGCTATTTTCAATTTTTATCTTGATTATTTTATTCGTTTTATTGAATTTTAATTTCACGTTTTATTGCTCACTATAATAGCTAATAGAAGTTCCAACGGATAAAATTCATAGTTCGAAACAATTCGCAACTGCTAGTCTGATTTTAGTACTAATTCATCAATCTGTTACTCCATCATATTTGTTGAATGTCCGTTCAACAGTCAGGGGTACCTACTATTTTTTAATATTTTATCCTAAAAATCTGACTTCTAGTTGAACATAAACTGGAAATCATTTCACGAAACATCTATATTCCAATTTATGACGAATGCAATGGAAGCTTACGCAAATAATGATCATATTTGACAGTAACGAATGAGAAGTGAATGGTTATCTAGAAATTCAATGACAATGAAATTCAACAAGTTAATTACTTTTGAAGTATTTGGAATATTGATTTCGTTTGTGTCGATGAAAACTGGGCAAATGTCAAGAGCATTTCAAAAACTTTAATGTTGTTAGTTGTATCAGATGTTTGTCTAAATGAATGTTTTTTCATGGGTCCTCGACCTAATCGAGTTTAAAGAGGAAGGTAGATCCATAAATATATTCAAGTTGCGTCGAAGAATAATAAACATTTGTCTAGTTTTTAATTTCTTTAATGATGATATCTCTTTTTCGAGAATAATAAATTTGAAACCATGAGAAATATCCTTGAAAGGAAATTTAATAAATACATGAGATAATAAATCTGAAGAAATGAACTTTAAACGTTTGAGCCAGTCTTGAATATACCCACACAGTAGGTTGAATGGACTGACGCCTATCAGAAAACAACTACTTCCCTGGCTAATACCATGAAGGGCGTTGGATTATATCCGACAGGCGTCAGTGCAGGAATCTTTACAGAAAATTTGCTGCATATGCAATTGGCAATACAACTGAAGGAGTCGACCTTCAATTTTGGAACGGGCACACTTGCAGATTCCACCCAATTAGTACCTTGTTTCGATAAAGCTTTGTTGATTTCTCAGATTGTGAGGTTGATCAACCTAAAAACACTAAGAAAAATGGATTTATCTACAAAAAATGAAAAGGATGTATATATTTCGAATTGGTATTCCATATATTTGGATTTGAAAAAACAGTTCAATTGGTCACTTTTCGGCTGGACTACGGAAGAAAATTGCCTTCAGTCCCAATTGTTACTGTCAAAAAGTTGATAAACATATTTGCAGTGTGAATATTCGAATGTGAGAGACTGAAGTACTGAAAACTACCATATCCTTGAATATTTGAATGGCTTTCACATCTTGAGCGATTATCAATGGCTTTCGGCAACAAATATCAACAGACGACCTTCTATCGTATGTCACCCTTATTTGGAATGCTGTTGCTGTTGCGCTTAATATTTCTAAGACCTTCGAATGTGTGTGGCATGAGGGTTTGCTGGCTAAACTTCCATGCTATGGCATGTCGGATCATTTTTGTGAATGGCTCTTCAGCTTCCTGAAAGAACGATATCTGCAAATGGCTGTCGATGGATATCTCTCGAATACTTTCACCATCAACGCTGGTTTTCCCCAGGGATCCATATTGTCTCTAAACCAATTTTTGTATAAAGTACTTATTGAAGAGAAACCAATATATTACTTTGCTGACGACAGCACACTTGTCTCGTCATTCCATTTGGAATCCAGGACATCCACTGCGGATGCACATCTTCACCGGCAGCAGAAAGTTACATATCTTGATGAGGACCTAGAAGTGATTTCGAATTGTAGTGAAAGTTACCAGGTTCAGTTTTCTCCAAAAAGATAAATGTCGTTGAACCGGATATAATAATGTCAGAACAGACAATTCCGCTTTCTGCTTTGATGAGTTTGTTGGAGTTTGTAATGGACACTAATATGTCTTGGCACAATCATATCATTGGAATTGCAAAGGCTGCTTCTCAAAAGCATGGAATACTGTTCCGAATCAAAAAACTGTAGACACCTCAGCAACTTTTGATGCTTCATAAAGCTCAGATCAGACCCTAAACATACGCTGAAGCTGCTGGATTCTATACAGAAAACTCCATTCGCCTGATTGGAGACGCGAACATCACTTGCAACCTTGATTGTCTGATACTGATAGTAGATACTTTCAAAGGAAGTGTTCAAGTGATTTGGCAAATTTGATTCCTTCAAAAGCGATTTATATAAGAAATATTCGACGCACTGTGGCTGCTCATCATTTGAGCTTCTACGTAGTGAACCTCGAACCCCCCTATTTGAGAACTCTTTCATTTGGAAAATTGCGTTTATGTGGAATAAACTTCCTGAGAACGTTTTTCCAAATTAATTTAATCTCCAGCGATTCAAATCCAATGTGAATCGCTACTTTTGCACAGGTACCGCTCTTGGAGTGCCTCAAGGATTTTCTTGTAGACTTGTGTATTTGTCCGTGAAAAAATTAAGGCTATGAAGATTCTATTTTCGCCACTCATGCATGGACTTTAGATTCAGGGAAAGATTCAAAACAATTTTTGGATGTTTATAGTACTTTTTGGTAAGAGACGCAATGGTGTTGCATCACTCGTCGCTGAAGGGGTGCTTTCTTTTTAAATAGAAATAAAGGTCTTGTGATACTTGGTTTCATAGGTATTTCAATTCTCCATCCAACACTTCTTCATTTCATAGAATCAAATGAGCCATTCCTAAGTGATGCGACTGGAAATACCTGCACCAGAACCGGACGGTTGTTTTTGATTCATCTGTGAACCAACAACCATCTGCTCATAATATTTCCTTCTCCTGAAGGCTCCAGTCTTCTCTACTGGGGAACAGTACTTTATAAGGCAATTTGTTGTTGACAGTTGGAGGCATAAAGTCAGAGGTCATTTCCAGAATGCTGTGACTTTCAATGTCAACTAACAGCCTGTTGTACTCTACATTTGATTGATTTGTGCAATTGGCAATGTGCACAAGTCTATATGCAGTCCATCTAGCCTTTCTCTCCTGAAAAATGTGGAGAGGAGGTAGATTCAGAAGGATCTTCATGGCTGCTAACGGCGTGGTACTGATGGCACCACTGATGGTCAGACAAGCCTGTCTCTGTTAGCCAGAGAGCTTCGCCTGGGACGTTTTCTGTAAAGCCTTCGGCCACCAGGCAATTGCACCATGAGTAATCATTGATCTGACAATCATCATAAATCCAATGAATTTGTTTGGGACCTAAACGCTAAATTTCACCAGAAATTCTTCGATATGTCCATAGGGACAGTCTGGCTTTGTGTAAAACTTTCTCCAAGTGAGCGTTCCAGGTGATTTTTTCATCAAGAACAATGCCAAGATATTTCACCCCGTTCCAAATGGAATGACCTCACCATTGAGGGAAAGTGTCGTTGGATTATTAAATTCTCTCCCCCTGGTGAAGGAGATCATCACAGTTTTCCTAGGGTTGACAAACATCTGCTACCTCAGGCACCAACTGTGAACAACGTCCATCGTGCTTTGGAGAATATTACAAGTAACTCTTCCCGACGTGGACCTAGCCAAGATGACAAGGTCATCTTCATAAGCTTGCAGTTATTCAGATGAGTCATGATATTATACAGTTACAAAAAATAAATAGTAGGTATTTCAAATAATTGAAATGGAGCAATCTGCAGCTGTTTCTTTGACTACATATCCATAGATGATTTAATAAAGTATAAGTTATATATCTACAATTATTCCAATATACTTCAGTTTAGAATTTATTTGATGAAATATCGTTATTATCATCATTTTCATAATACAGAAAAGTGAAAGATGCCATTTGCAAAAAAAATCACACTTGTTAATGTTGTCAATGACAGCCGCCATAAAAACGTCAATTTTTAGTATAACTGATCAAAAACAACTTAAACATTTGTGCTGTATCTTTCACGCCACTATCTGAGCACTCTTATTATATTTGCATGTTGTTCAAAAATTACAAATGATTCGGGAACATCAAAAACTTTCCATATTATTTCTGAACATTCAGAATATTCTGGAATGTTGTACATTGCTGGGCTATTACGACACATACCAACTTTCATCGTTTCGACAGTTTTTTTCTGAACATTAGGGATGTTAGGAAGTGTTGTGAAGTTATACCGAATACTTTTGAATGTTCTGGACTATTGTAGAACTTTCTAGAGCGAAACTATCAGCTTTCTTATCTTCAAACACACACGTTTCAGGTGAAAACTTTTTGTAGAGGTACTACATCATATATCTTTCCTTATCATATCACAGTGCTTTGGAATGTTTCAGGATTTTACCGGACTTCCTGACTATGGAATGTTGAAGAATGCTATCAAATACTCTCAAATGTTCTGCACTGCTATAAATCTCATTTAATGGACTGGAAAAGTGTGGCTTATGATGCCAATACAATTTGTAATGAATATGCGATTGGACTTCATGGTACCAGAAAAAAAAACGAAAATTGAAATGCTTCCAAAAATTCGACATCCTTCTGAATACACAATAGTTTGAAAACTTGGTGCCCTAGAGGATTTCGGGAAACCTTCTATAGTGATCTAGTATTATTTCTTGTGGAAGAATTGACGAACCTGAAGACACTGCTGAGATATCCAGATACCACAGAAAATGTAGAAGCTGGCAAAATAAAAAAAAAAATTGTCGACCCTAATTATGGTTCAAGTACTGTCAGTAGGTCAATCCAAAAAATCAATATGGTTATTGTGCAGGAGTAAATGAATGATAACATAAAACAATGAAGAGAAAGAGACTGAGACTTTCAGTAACTTGGTAACGAATAATCACAGTACTCACAATGGAATGCCTTTTTGGTTGGAGAAGTGAATAAGAATATTACGGAACCTTAATTAAAATAAATGAAACGAAAAACTGGAAATAGACCTTTTGTGAGGTGTCCGGAAAATACAGTTTGTTAAAAATTTGTGAAATACTTGTCCAATGGAAGGTATCAAGAAACAAGTACACATCAATTTCCATAAGAATGTTTTTTGACTTGATATATCGAATAGATATTCAAAGCAAATTTTTTTGACATAACAGAAATTCAAAATTATATTTCGATGGGTCCAATTGGTAGTTTTGTTTTTACAATTAGAAGAACGCCGTTCTTTGAAAAAAATTCTGAATGAAGTTTATTTTTCACTTGTGATGATTTCCAGTTATTTCTTCATGTTTCAGACAAGGTCACGATATTATAATATAAAACTGAAAGTAAATCAAACAAAACAGAAAGATGAACAGGTACAACAGGGGCAATTTTCACATATTATATCTCTTTTAAATTTTAAGGTGTTCACTGCAAACCGTCATATAAATCTTAGGTTTTTTATTGAGAGGAGATTCGTATTTTTTTGTGTCGACTAGAAATTCGAGTTGCCCGTAAATTATTGCAATGACGTCAATGAAGAACTACTTCTTCAGATATCAACGTACAAAAAGGCGGAGAAACAAGTTGCCTCGAGAAATTCTTCCTTAATTAATGAGTTCGATGTTAATTTGAACGTCGGTGTTTGATTTTGAGTTCAAATAAAAACTATGTTGGTGATACGTGAAGTGAAGAGAGATTAGTAAAAATATTAACAAATAATTAATTCATGAGCAGATAATATGAGTTGAGGCCACTGAAGACATCAAAAGATGTCTCTGCAAATTGTGTTGCCTGTTTTTCTCGAGATGAATTTTTGAATTTTGCTTTTGGTTTTCCATCTCAAACGTTATAAGCCCTTGATGTTGCAGACTTGGAAGAAATGGACTGGTCAGACGGATTTTTCCGCAGCTACATTCGTTTTTTATTGTTCTTCAAATTCAAGGAAATAATAGATCCTTGATATCCATATCAGGGGTTGAGAGACCAACAATTGCCTAATTAATTGTTCAAATATCCTTCATTTTATGATTTGTCTTGCTATTTTCTGTTGGAAGCACTCGTCTAAATGTGTACATTTTTGAAGAATGATCCTCAAAATGCCCTTTGAAGAAAGGTTATCAAATTATCGTATAGAGAAACATATATCACTTATACCCTGGCTACACCAGTATCAGACAGACATTCAGCAGATTGTACTATGTAGAAAGGTAAAGAAATGAACGACAAAGCAAAAATAGCAAATAAAAATAGTCATTTCATATTCAAGAAACACCCTATTGTAAAATTTTCACCAAACAGTTTTACAGAAAGGCAACAAGTGTTTCGCTATACAATATATTCTTTATAAGAGTATCTTTACTCAGAAACATTTTTATAGCGAAACACGTGTTGAGTTTTTGTGAAACTGTTAAGTGTTTCTTTAGTATATTAAAAATTTCCATCAACTATCGCTGGATCCAATATCCAGCAACTCATCCACACAACTCATGGTGTGGCGTTTGGTAACTGCGCCTTCTGAAATGTACCGGGATTTGAAGATCGGGTCCGATCGGCTCAATCTTCGGAAAAAAAAACTATAATCATTGTAACAACAACAATAAAAATAATGATGATAATGATAATAATGATAATAATAATAATAATAATAATAATAATAATAATAATAACGTGTTGTGGATAATCCGCCGACCGCTGATCAGGTGGAATCCTTCTGGAAGGATATCTATGAACACCCGCAGCCACTCAACTTAGACACTCCAGCCCTAGCGCAGTTCGAAGCTTTCAACAGAGAGCTTCGACAGCCTGAGCCCAATGAACTGCGCAACCCGATAACCCCGGATGACGTTCGAAGGGCCCTTGTTGGTTCCAAGAACTTTGCTGCTCCAGGCCCAGATGGGCTGAACACTTATTGGTGGAAAAAACTACCAAGTACCCACCGCCATCTGGCCAGAGTTTTCAACTCATGGCTGGATGGAGAGCAGCCGATTCCGGATTGGTTTGTCGAGGGGCGGACCGTTCTTATCCCCAAAAACGGAGATTTGTCGGTTCCTAAGAATTACAGACCGATAACATGCTTGAATTCGTGTTATGAGTTGTTTACAAGCATCCTATACACACAAATACTCACCACAGTTGACCGAGTGTTCGAACGGATATATGAGTAGAGAGGGTCGAAGAGAGGAGTCGCTGGATGTAAAGAGAACCTGCTGGATGCAAAGAGACGATAGATGTGTAACGCAGGACTCGATACAATATAGGCGTAACCTCTCTATGGCCTGGATCGATTACCGTAAGGCATTTGATACAATTTCACATGAGCTCATCTTGCATTTGCTCAGATGTCTTGCGGTACCCAATAACATAGTGAGATGCATTGAACAACTGATACCACTTTGGCGAACTCGCTTCACCATAACATCTGGTCAAGCAAGAGTCCAAACAGGGTGGGTCACTTTCAGAAGGGGTGTATTTCAGGGTGATTCCCTCAGTCCCCTTCTCTTCTGCATCTCACTATTGCCATTATCCGTTGCGCTCAGAAATACTCGAGGGTATAACTGTGGCACCCCCGGAAACCGGAGGCACAATGTCACCCATTTGTTTTAAATGGATGATCTTAAACTTTATGCCTCTGGAGAGAAGGATCTCCATCAGTTCTTGAGGGTGGTGGAAGAGTACACGCATGCTATCGGTATTAAATTCGGGATAGACAAATGTGCAATGGTTCATCTCAAAAGAGGACGATGCGGAGACTACGGAGAGGATGTGCAGCTCGTAGATGGAAGCATTCTACATCATCTGGATGCCGGAGAGACGTATACTTACCTCGAGGTGGAACAACGCCACTCACAAGAGGTAACTGCAGTGAAAAACTCTCTCCGCGGCAAGTATCAGCACAAACTTCGACAGTTCTGGTCATCGGAACTGTCGGGGAAGAACAAAGTGGCTGCAACAAATATGCTTGCCGTTCCAATCTTACTCTCCTCGTTTGGAGTAGTGAAGTGGACTCGGGAGGAGCTGTATCAACTCGACGTAAGGACCCGAAAAATGATGCATCTCTATAGGAGTTTGCATCCCAAATCGTCCGTTCCACGGTTATACTTCCCCCGACAACAAGGAGGTCGTGGACTTTTGAGTTTGGAGTGTCTACATGACAGAATGGTACTGGATACAGCCTGTAAAGTCGTCAGGAGTTCGGATCCCCTTCTCTACATGGTCCGTGACCATGAGAGAGCAGGAATTGGAGCATTTCTCCTCAGGGCAGCTGCTCGAGCAGCTGATGAACTCGGTATAGTATTCGACTCTGAACGAGGTGACTACAACTCTGTCACCGAGTTGGAACCGGTTCAGCAAAAAGCTCAGATAAAAGCCGCAGAGATCACCTTACTTCTGCGGAGACACAGGGATAAGCCGATGCATGGGGTCTTCTTCAATAACATTGAAGACCTTGGCTTATCAAAGCGCCTGACGTTCGCTTTTCTCAGGTCGAGTGGGCTGAAGTCGGAAACTGAGGGGTTCATCATGGCTTGCCAGGATGGTGTCTTCAACACCTTAGTCTACCGCAGTCGCGTGATGGGTATAGAGGTTCCTGACACAAGGTGCAGGGCCTGCCGCGAGGCGCCCGAGACCCTAATGCACTTGCTATCAGCATGTCCAGCATATGCGGTCTCGGCCTATATCCATCGACATAACGCGGCCCTGAGAGTGCTATATTACCATCTACGGCACTCTTACGGTATTGACGAGACCCCGGTGTTGCCCTACGCTCCGGGGGATATTGAATCCGTTGTGGGGAACGAGAAGTGCCGAATTTATTGGAACTATTCGTTCCCCACCCTCAGGCTCATACAAGCTAATAAGCCTGATGTAGTCCTTCTCGATCACCAGACCAAAACGATATTTGTCGTGGAGTTTTCAGCTCCTGGCGAGACGAATATCGTCAGAAAAGAGGAGGAAAAACGGATAAAATATCGAGATTTTCTCTTCGAACTCCGCAGACTCTATCCAGATCACTCTGTCAAGATGGTCGTTCTGATTATTGGAGTCCTTGGTGGAATGATGTCTTCTCTACTCTCCAATATCAAAATCATACCGGCTTGCCGCACTAAGGCAGAAATCTTAGCCGCACAAATGCAGAAGGCTGTCATTCTTGGCTCACTGCGTTTGCTCAGGGCACATGATTCTCGGACCCAATGATCACTTACCCCACGGTGTGGGGAGTGGTCATTGGTTGATTATGCTGGCGCGCCATCCCGAATGTATCGGGGCTTCGGGGGATAGGGCCTGACCAGCGCACACTACGGTGAAAAAAAAAAAAAAAAAAAAAAAATAAAGAGTGCTATATTACCATCTACGGCACTCTTACGGTATTGACGAGACACCGGTGTTGCCCTACGCTCCGGGGGATATTGAATCCGTTGTGGGGAACGAGAAGTGCCGAATTTATTGGAACTATTCGTTCCCCACCCTCAGGCTCATACAAGCTAATAAGCCTGATGTAGTCCTTCTCGACCACCAGACCAAAACGATATTTGTCGTGGAGTTTTCAGCTCCTGGCGAGACGAATATCGTCAGAAAAGAGGAGGAAAAACGGATAAAATATCGAGATTTTCTCTTCGAACTCCGCAGACTCTATCCAGATCACTCTGTCAAGATGGTCGTTCTGATTATTGGAGTCCTTGGTGGAATGATGTCTTCTCTACTCTCGAATCTCAAAATCATACCGGCTTGCCGCACTAAGGCAGAAATCTTAGCCGCACAGATGCAGAAGGCTGTCATTCTTGGCTCACTGCGTTTGCTCAGGGCACATGATTCTCGGACCCAATGATCACTTACCCCACGGTGTGGGGAGTGGTCATTGGTTGATTATGCTGGCGCGCCCTCCCGAATGTATCGGGGCTTCGGGGGATAGGGCCTGACCAGCGCACACTACGGTGGAAAAAAAAATAATAAATGCTTTTATTGAAAGGTTACTCAGTACAAGGGATACTAATCTAACCTAACAAATGGCAGAATTCAACGTCTGCGCATGACGAATCAAGGCAGAAATTGCTCTTCCATCCAACCAGTAAGAGATAACTTATAATAATACACATTGTTTGCTTAATTAAAACTAGAAAGAAGAAAAAAAAAAGGAAAAAAGGGAGAGAAGCAGAAGAAAAGAGAGGCAATAAACGAATAAATGAAAATTATATGTTCTATGTGTGGAAAATCATGTTACAAATATGATGATAAATTTGATGATTTCTTCATATTTATTGTAAAAACATATGTATAGGTGTCAACTGATAACTGTTATAAAAGAAGAGAACCGGATTGTAGCATGAATCTCTTCAAATTTTTCTTGAAACTAAGTGGTGATAGGGATTTGAATTCAATGGGTAGCCGATTATATAAGTGTGCAATGTTATAAGAAAAAGATCCTCGAAAAAAAGAAGTTTTATGTTTAGGTGCAGTCAAGAGATGTTTAAATCTCAAATTTAGATTATGTACATCGGTTCTAAAGGACAGTTTCGTGAATAGGTAGGCAGGTTTCCCAGTGTATATGACCTTATGGAATAAACTAGCAGAATGTAGTGTGCGCCTAGCATCCATGTTCAGCCACCCGAGTTGTTTCAAGTATTGAGACACATGCTCACGTCTCCTCACGCCCGTACTTGTATTTATAAGAAAAAAATGTTTAAAAAAATGCTCAAAAACATTTCATTTTTTTATATCAATTGATTATTTGATGAATGAAAAAGAAATGAATTTTTCTATGTTTTTACGATTTTTATTTGTAACTAACGTTACTGCAGTTTCATCCAATAATGACATTTTCAAACTTATATATTGTATAAGTTTGAAAATGTCCTTATAGGACGAAACTGCAGTAACCTTAGTTACAAATAAAAGTGGTAAAAAACATATAAAGGTTAATTTCTCTTTCCTTCATTATGATTTCCCACCATGTAGTAACGGTTACATCCATCAATTAATTGATTAATTATTCATCATCTTCATCACGAATGGGTCTCTGTGATCAGATGTGATTGCGTCATGGCAACAGAATTCAGAGTGGGGACGGGGTGAGAGAGTAATAGATAGAGAAAAAGTAAATAGAGAATAAAGGAATAGAAACACGGAAAGGGAAATATAGGTATCACACAGCTGCACGCATTAAACTTTATCGACGAATTTTTGTTATTTCGGCTTGCGGAAATCGTCAGATTATATATTTTTCGTTATCCTTGAATTATTTCTTTCAAAATAAAAAAAATCAGCTACGCTCGAGAATGTCGAAATGACGTATTTTTTTCACAACTTTGCTGCCCTCCCCTTTCTTAACTTCACCCTCAAATTGTCAGATTACTAGAATATACAATTTTTAGCAGGTTAATAACTCACCCTACCTTGATCTGACGAGCTCGAGAATTTCTGATGATCAATTTTTTTTCACTAATCTGATCCTTTATCCCTCACAGGCGGCCTTATATATGGGACTAATATTTGGTGGAGGTACTTAACCGGGTACAAGGTATCCCCCTGTATATTAATCTGCCGCGCGTTAGTAAATCTCGAAATTCCCGCTTGGGCACCCCTATTATAATAAGCCTGATGCAATTCTTCTCGATCAACAGAGACTGTATTTGTCGTGGAGTTTGTAGCTTTTGATTAGACGAATATCGACCGAAAAGAGGAGGAAAAACCGATGGAATATCGAGACTCTCTTTTCGAACTTCACATATTCTATTCAGAACATCATGTTGAGATGGTTGTTCCGATTATTATTGGTGTCATTGATAGAGTGATGCCCCTTCTGCTGTTGAATCTCAAGGTCATGCCCGTTTGTCGCAGTAAGGCGGAAATGGGGATAGTGATAATAATAATAATAATAATAACAATAACCATGAGATTTATTGATTTCTAGGAACAAAAGGTTTATCGACAAGACGAAATGAATAACGCACCAGAAAAAGTAACAAGTACATTAGCATATATATTTAAAATGAAGTTAGTGTAAACAACTGAATAACTCGCAGGAACATCACAGAAACTATATAAAAATATTTTATTATTTCAACCTCGACAGTAATAAACGTAACCCAAAAAATTTTGTCACGTTATTCGCACCATCTATCAATTTTTGTCCAAACATAATTCCTGAAATGGGTTGATTCCCAAAGGATTGAAAAAAGTAATTGATATAGTTTTTTATGCAAGAGTTCTTAAACAGTAAAGTTCGATGTGTACTGAACCTAAATAAAAACGATGAGCAGCCACAGTCCATCGCGTTTTTCTGATATATACCGCTCTTGTATAACCCCTTCGATTCTCTTGGCTGGGATTAAATCAAATATGTGAATGAATGTCATTACGATGTCATCGATGACATAAGCAGATCAAGCCTATTCCGTGACATTAAAAAATCGTAGTTCATGAATGAAGTGTGTGTATTTTCTATAATGTTATCCAATTTGGTACTGAAGAGCCTTAGGGCAAGTGTCTTAAGGCGAAACATCGGTGTATACCAGTGAGGGTGACAGTGTTCTATGTGAGTACAATTTATTACCATTCATTCAAAGTAGAACTCATGTGAATGATATCTGATTCTGATTCCACAACGAATGTTTGAAATACAAACTGAGTAGAGAAAAGTATCTTTTGTATAATTCAGTGTTCATATAGAAGTATTTGTTTCGAAAGAATTTTTTTCTTTCGTGTAATTCAATGTTTATATGAAAGTAGCTGTTTCACGAGGACTTTCTTTCAGTTTGTGTCAGAAAGTTACTTCTTTGCATGATCTACACATTCATGTATAGAGTTACTTATTTTCAAATTGATTACTTCCTACCTTTCTTTGTAAGATTCTCTCATCCCCTTTTTTTGTATCAAATGGAATAGTACAAAGCCAAAAGCTTTTTTCCCAAAAATTAATCACTCCTAAAAATATAACCCCTTCAATTGATATAAATTTATTCGAGAACGAAATAGTTTTTCAGCAGGATGGTGCGCCTCCTCATTATGCAAATCCAGTGCGACAATTTTTGAATGATCATTTTCCTGGTCGCTGGATTAGCAGAATGGTCTACAGAGTGGCCGCCAAGGTCTTTGGATCTCACTCTTGTAGATTTCTTTCTATGGAATCATTCGAAGTCTAAAGAGATAGAATCAACAACATTAGAAGATTTGAGAGAGAATATCATGGGGCATTGCAGAGAAATAACTCCCATGAATCTCAACCATGTGAGGGTGGCAATGGAAGCTCGTTTGTACCATTGTATGGAAGTTGGTGGAAACGTTTTTGAACATTTACTATTGAAATTTTTCTTCTTCTCATTGTCCAGTTATAAGATTTTGATTCAAGAATTAATAATATATCTCTCTAATTTATTGCTTCCATATTTGTCTCTAGAACGAGTATTTCAAAATGAGGCCTCCTGTATAATTGTTGACCTGTTTTTTTATTTTTCCTGCAAATCATTGTTTCAAAAGTTATTCAGGGTGTCTCGTTTTCAACTCAAATGATTTGTAGCTCCTGAACCATAAGCTTCAGACAATATGTTTTATTCTTTGTTGAAATCTGTTCGTCATGGAGCATCTGATAATTCGAAACAATATAGGGTGATCTGTTGAATGAATACTGTTTTCAATTATGGTAATTTTTGAAAATTCTTGAGAATTTTCTGCTTCGTTTCAGATCGTGATATTGCGATTGAGATGAGGATAGGCCATGGCGAAATGAATACTGAGTAGAGCAGATTAAACTTGACCCAATCGCGACAAATTTGACTCAAAATTTGGCGTACAATGAATTCCAACAAGCAGAACTGGTTTCACCAACCAAGTTGGCATCTTCAGGAGATGAAGTGGACTGATGTAGTCTTCTTTTGATTGAACATAGGTAATCAATATGCTGATGGCGTTTTGAATTTGCATTCGGATGAATGTCGAGAATTTTAAGTTGATTTTCTCGTTGAAGTTCACCAAGTACATGAATGTCTTTTGTTACAACTTTTCCGAAATTGAAATTTACTAAAATTGATTTGGTAATGTTGGGAACGAGTTTATTTGGGGTAATAAAGTTATTTTTACTCTTATTTCGAGAATGCAAAAAGACCGGTCAATTTAAATTACTGTTATCTTCAAATATTTGTTCATTTTATGTTTGCAACGATATGTTAATGAAATAATCCCTTTTTGTCTTTTATAAAATTCATCGAAAAGTATACAGATTCTCATTGATAGAGAAAAAAAAAACAAATAATTATATCCGTCATCAACATAACTCTCATATATGTATATTATTTATAAATTAATTCTATGATCATCTCGTTATGAACGTAATCGTTCAGAAATAATTTGGTCTTCTAACGAAAACCATAATCTGGCCAATATTTTGCAAAGAAAACATTTTATCGCTGGGAGTTCAAAAATAAAAAACTCCATTAGATAATCCAAAACACATTATGAATAGTTTTTATTGTTTGTTTTCCTTTTTGGATGTAATTGACAATATTATCTGGCCATAAATTTGTTATTAAGATTTGGTGCTATTAACGCTACATGCTTGTCACTCATAATTGTTTGATATTTGACCAATTTTCTAATCATAAAAAAGTCATTCAGTGAGTTTGCAGAAATGAAAATTATTATTGCTTGTCTTTCTTTGCCATTCATCACTCGTAATTATATAAAACAAATCATTGATTGATGTCATTCACAGAAACAATGGGCAAAGCAATTCATCATTAATGCAGTGGTAGTAAAGTGTAAATTGATCTGACATGTATAGAAATGAAAGTACTCATTAAATAGCTATTTTGTCACTTGAAGATGAACTTTATAACAATCCAAATTATAGTTCCGAGACCTTCAACTTAAGAATTTGTTCCGTTTGCAAAACTGTGTGAGTACTTGAACCAGCCAGAACTCTTTCAAATATCGTTCTTCTTCTATAAAGTTTTTCACACTACTACGTAGAGAAGGTAATAAGTATACCGTGATCTCGGAAATATATTTTTCTGTCTGTATATCTGTCGTGTGCATGAAAGTTTCCGCCGATTACAGAAACAGATATCAAAGAATGTAAACTATCACGTCCGGAGATAACTGTGTGAAATAGTCCGGATTTTTTGGTCTGCAGATTTTTAAAATTAGTATAATTAATAAACTTATTGATGAGTGTTTGGAACAGTTATGGATAAGAATAACATATAGTAAGAAATATAAGGCAGTTGGAATATTATATAGACCAGGTTCTACATCAAAATTTGGCGAATTTTTCAATATTCTAGAGAGAAATCGTTCCTGACTCTGATGAAATAATATGTGGAGGTGACATTAATATCGATCTCTTGTGTCTTGCTGAAAATAATACAGAAAAATTTTTAGACTGCATTGATAGCTTCAATTTGAAACAATTAATTGATACGCCAATGTTACTTCAACTTTAGTTGACGTTATTATAGTATCCAATGAAGCAACAGTTAATCACTACGGCACTCAGGACATATCTCACATTTCTGATTATAATTTAGTGTTCGGTGCAATTCATCATGAAAATTATAGAAATGATTTTAAGCGAATCGACAGAGATCATTTGCTGCAGCTGCTGTTACTATCACCCTTTGATGACATTTTGTTTTTTCAGGATGTTAATGACAAGGTTAAATATTTTACTGATTTGATGCTTCTCATATTTGATACTGTTTCGCCTTCAAAAAAGTAAAAGTGAGGAAGGTTAAACAACCATGGCTCTCTGATAATGTGAAACTGATAATAGGTCTGAGGGATAAAGCTTTTAAAAATTAAAAAAAAAACTCAGAACGTTACTGATTGGAACTATTATAAATTACTAAAAAACCAAACCAATATCATGATAAGAAATGGGAAAAGAGCATATCTCAATCAGGTTATAAGTGGTAACCATGAGAGTGAATTATTATTGAATAAACTTAAAAACCTTAACATATACCTATACTAAAAAAAATAATTTCCCAGAAAGACTTAATGATTCTATTAAAATCAATAAATGTTTTTTGAGTAATTCCGACCACCATTTTGTACCTAGTAATGAGTTATTGAATTATTATAACAGTAATTAAAAAAATAATATATATTATCTTCTGACAAATTCCGCTATGAGCCGGTAACAGAAAATATTGCTTATAAATGTATTTTAGAAATAGAAACAAGAGCCATAGGTTCAGATGAAATTAATATAGATATGCTACTTCTTTGCTCTCATATGATACTACCATATCTCACTAATATAATGAATTCATGTTTGCAAAATAATATATTTCCTGAAATGTGGAAGATTTCTAAAATACTGGCTCTTCCTAAAATATATAATCCAAATTCTCTTAACGATCTGCGCCCCATTAGTCTGCTACCTACTTGTTCAAAAGTACTGGAAAAAATAATGAGTTTTCAAATCGAATGCTTTTCAAATTCCTTTAATATTTTAACAATCAACCAGTCAGGATTTCGTAAAGAACACAGCTGTGCAACTGGTCTTTCGAAAATAACTGATGATATTTTCGAGCTGCTGACAAAGGTAACGAGACTGCTTTGATACCTGTAGACTTCCCCAAAGCTTTCGATACTATTAGTTATCCAATTTTATTTTCAATTTTGAACTTCATCGGGTTCTCTGAACCTGCTTTAAATTTAATTAAATGATCAAATGATAAGTATTTCAAAGATCGTTTACAGTTTGTAGAAACTTCGAAGGGAAAATCAAGCAGTGAATTCATTAAATTTGGAGTGCCTCAGGGATCTATACTTGGACCTTATTATTTTGCATATACACTTGTGATTTAGTTTCTGTTTTAGGACATTGTAATTCACATATGTATGCGGATGGCACTCAACTATATGTATCATTCAACCCTAATGACGTTGCTACTGCTAATCGAAAATTGAATAAAGATCTAGCTCGTCTTATTTCAGCATCTGAAGCTCATAACCCCAAAATCAATTCAAACAAAACTAATCTGCTTGTTTTTGGTACTAATCGTAGCTTGGTGGAAAGACATATCAATATTGTTATTGGTGATACAGTAATATACCCCACGAACGTGGCAAAAAATTTAGGTATCGAAATGGACGTGAATTTAGGGTTTACAAAACATGTCACAAAATGTGTTCAAAGAAGTTACATGAGTTTGAAAATGCTTTAGCCTCATCGTCATTTATTACCAATAAGTTTGAAAATAAAATTAACAAATGCGCTTGTGTTGAGTCAGTTTGCATATTGTGATGTTGTGTATGGTTCATGCCTGGATGAAAAAGACATTTTAAGAATTGAGAGAGTTCAAAAATCATATCTTAGGTATATATATATATATATATATATATATATATATATATATATATATATATATATATATATATATATATATATATATATATATATATATATATATATATATATAGAAACAGAAGTTAATATTGGACATAGCACTCATGAAAGTGGCAAACCATAGACACGTGTTTCGGGCTTTTGGCCCATCATCAGTATGGTGCAGCCAAGTGTAAGGATGGGCAACACTTGGTTACCAAAAGATAGAAATACAAATGCACGGAGCCACCAACAGGAGCCAACCGCACATTTGTGGTTTCAGTTGATAGATCTCGTGTTCACAAGAAAACTATCAAAATCACCACGGAGGCAGCTATAGCTACCTGCGTGACATCCGGGTCCAGGAAATTATACAAATATGAAAGTTATTGAGTGTCTTGATATAGAAACAGAAGTTAATATTGGACATAGCACTCATGAAAGTGGCAAACCATAGACACGTGCATTTGTATTTCTATCTTTTGGTAACCAAGTGTTGCCCATCCTTACACTTGGCTGCACCATACTGATGATGAGCCAAAAGCCCGAAACACGTGTCTATGGTTTGCCACTTTCATGAGTGCTATGTCCAATATTAACTTCTGTTTCTATATCAAGACACTCAATAACTTTCATATTTGTATATATATATATATATATATATATATATATATATATATATATATATATATATATATATATATATATATATAAAATCTAGAAAGGTTAATGCAGTCAAGCTGCATATTGATTTCAATTTAAGAGCCACCGGTATACAGCTGTTTCAGCCTATTGGGCATCGTCAGTACCGGGCAGGCGGTCCTCGATTGAAGACAAAATGAGAAAAAACCAAGAAAGTACTTGATAAAAATAGCTGCGTAAATGCAAGCGAAACATAAGTGGAACCACCTATTGGTGTGACACCCAAGTCAACTTGCCAAGTTTTTATGTCAGTGTTGGTGGTTTGACCAATCAACCGACAACTGCGGTAGCAGAAATTTGGGAAGCTAACCTGAAATGCCATCGGAAAACGAATCCACATGTTTCTAGAAATGATATGAAATCTAGAAAGGTTAATGCAGTCAAGCTGCTGGAAAATAATTCCATGAAAATCAAAAAATAAATAAATAAGTACTCTTTGATCATGCCCGGTACTGACGATGCCCAATAGGCTGAAACAGCTGTATACCGGTGGCTCTTAAATTGAAACCAATATGGGAATGATCAAAGAGTACTTATTTATTTATTTTTTGATTTTCATGGAATTATTTTCCAGCAGCTTGACTGCATTAACCTTTCTAGATTTCATATCATTTCTAGAAACATGTGGATTCGTTTTCCGATGGCATTTCAGGTTAGCTTCCCAAATTTCTGCTACCGCAGTTGTCGGTTGATTGGTCAAACCACCAACACTGACATAAAAACTTGGCAAGTTGACTTGGGTGTCACACCAATAGGTGGTTCCACTTATGTTTCGCTTGCATTTACGCAGCTATTTTCATCAAGTACTTTCTTGGTTTTTTCTCATTTTGTCTTCAATCGAGGACCGCCTGCCCGGTACTGACGATGCCCAATAGGCTGAAACAGCTGTATACCGGTGGCTCTTAAATTGAAATCAATATGGGAATGATCAAAGAGTACTTATTTATTTATTTTTTGATTTTCATGGAATTATTTTCCAGCAGCTTGACTGCATTAACCTTTCTAGATTTCATATCATTTCTAGAAACATGTGGATTCGTTTTCCGATGGCATTTCAGGTTAGCTTCCCAAATTTCTGCTACCGCAGTTGTCGGTTGATTGGTCAAACCACCAACACTGACATAAAAACTTGGCAAGTTGACTTGGGTGTCACACCAATAGGTGGTTCCACTTATGTTTCGCTTGCATTTACGCAGCTATTTTTATCAAGTACTTTCTTGGTTTTTTCTCATTTTGTCTTCAATCGAGGACCGCCTGCCCGGTACTGACGATGCCCAATAGGCTGAAACAGCTGTATACCGGTGGCTCTTAAATTGAAATCAATATGGGAATGATCAAAGAGTACTTATTTATTTATATATATATATATATATATATATATATATATATATATATATATATATATATATATATATACACTCGGCTACCCTCTTTCATAAAATATTGATTACCAAATGTCCATCATATTTGCATAACAAAATGAGATTTCGTAGCGATGTACATACTTTGAATTTGAGGTTTAAAGAGTTACTTTCTCCTCCGCCCCATCAAACCACTCTATATCGACGATCCTTCACTTATAATATAAATAGTTTGTATAATAATATTCCACAAAAATATAAAGTTAGTAAAGTTTCTTTATCTTAGTGCTGTTACAAAAAATATCTCATCGCTGCTCAATCAGAAAGCGATTGATTTCATAGATTTTATACTCCTGAAAAATTTTCAGTAATAACATTCAACATGTTTTCCCTCCCTCTTCCCTCTCTCTCCTTTCCCTTTTTTTTCTCTTCTTTTTTCTTTGTTTTTTCTTTAGTTTAGTTTTCTTTTCTTCAAGGCTAGAACTAAGATCCACAGTACCCTTCCGGTATATGTTGTTTCTAGCCTTATTTGTAGTTTTTTTTATAATTTTTATAGATTGAGTATTTATTGTATTTATATGTGATAAGAAACTACAAATAAATATTATTATTATTATATTATCAGAGCCGATAAGGTAGAGGTTGCAGTGCTCGAGGGATAACTACAATAGGAAATAAGAAGCAATGAACAATAATAAAATTTGGCTACCTGTTCAAAATTGTACACAAACAAGGCCAGGTAGTCCAATTTAGAGAAACCAGAGCACACCCATCAATAATAAAATCGGAGTCAAATATCAGCAAAAACTCGAGCAGCAACTTGAGCAATGCGACCATTTCCTCATCGTCTATGATAATGTCTACCGCAGAAGTAGACGAAACGTCAGGCAGAAAAACCTGCAAACTGCGGCCAAAAAACCCGGAAAATAGCTCTCACACAAAAGGGATATCATTCTGAAATTTCTATTAGAACTCTAATGTTCCATGAAATTGTAACCATTAGAATTTGAGCGAAATAGAAATATGTGAAAATGTATTTCTGGACGATTTTTTGAAAAATTTTCAAATCGAACAATTTGAAAACTACTGAAGATATAAAAAATCATATAGAACAAATTCAGTATATGTTCAAATATACTTTTCACTTACTATGATGGTACAGGAAATATGGATAATTTTTTTTCGATTATTTCTCAAAAAACTGGAAATATAAATATCAGTGAATTCCACAAAAAAAATCTGAGAATATTTTTTATGACTTCAGGAAAATGTTAAAGGAAAACGAACTTTTTTGTTGTCATTGAAAAGGAAAACATTTCATGATAGTGTTTTCGTAATCGCTATGGTTCAGGAATTATTTCAGTGAGTGTGAGTGGCTTTTATCTTTCGATCGATCTCTATATGGAACGATGGTTCGATACTGATGGTCAGACGATCCATTTTCATCGCATATCAAACTTGCTAGGAATTGTATGTTGGAAAGTAAGACGTCGTTAATCCTTCACTCGAACAGGTTTCGACTTCTGAGGGTTATATTTCGTAAGGGTTATCTTTCGTAAAAGGGTGACTGTTGATTGAGGTAGAAACAGATTTCAAATGGAAAAAGGAATAAAAGGTTTTTTTGTAGTATAGAAATCAGCTTTCAGTAAATTTTACCTTCATACTTGTATTTGTGGTGACGGTTTCATGAGGAGTCATTATCAAACTTGAACCTTTTGAAATCATACTTGGATAATAAAAACCTATATCTAATACATTGATTTTGCTCACTAAACTATATTGCATCCAGTAGATTCCCCCAAGGTTCCAACTTGGGGCCAATGTTATTCTTGGTATTCAATAATAATCTTTGCGATACATTAGATTGCAGATGATTCAAAATTTTTTGTTTTTGTTTCTGATTTAGATGATTGTATTATACTACAGGAACAAATTAACTCTTTACATAATTAGTGTTTGAAAAATTACCTTCTCTTGAATATTTCTGAATGTAAAGTTTTGACTTTCACTAGAAAATCCAATACCGTTTTTTACCTATACACAATTGATAATACAATTCTTGAACATATTGATAATATTAGAGACTTAGGAGTTCACTTCGACAATCAGCTCACATTTAACTTGCATATAAACGAAATTACTGAATCAGAATATCGTATATATGGTTTCATCTTTAGAAATTGTAGGAACTTCAATGATATCACTGCACTCTCAACTCTTTTTTTCAGTCTAGTAAGGTCTAAATATGGAGTCCCATTTATAGTCAATGGTCAATAACCATCAAGAGATAATTTTTTTTTTGAAATTTCTATGCTATGATGGAGTTTATCCTTCATGAGAATCTGAATATACCACGCAGATTCGATTACGTATGTTTATAAAAGCGCAGAAATCGAGCTATTGAGCTACATAAGTTATTGAATGGTGAAGTTGACTCCCCTGTACTTTACCACAAATAGATTTACATGTATCGAGATTGGAGTCTAGATCAAATATCACTTATAAGTGCGAAAGAACTCAAACAAATATTATGTCAGAAGCATCAATGAATGTGATGTGTTCTAATGCTAACAAATTGTCAAATATGTGTGATATTTTTAAATGCAGTAAGAGTGAATCGAGAAACAGATCTCGTGCATATCTATAAGCAATTTGGGAATCAATCATAGATGTAAT
Source organism: Leptinotarsa decemlineata (assembly GCF_025532065.1). NCBI lineage: Eukaryota > Metazoa > Arthropoda > Insecta > Coleoptera > Chrysomelidae > Leptinotarsa > Leptinotarsa decemlineata. Next base: position 6,679,524 of record NW_027412587.1, read on the forward strand.
TTCCTTTTTCTTTTTATGTTATATCCATGTATATTGTATATTGTATTTTCTATCCTTTTAAAATTGCCTGGTAAATGGTTCCTGTTGGTTTCTGTTATTATTTTTATTATTATTATCAAGAGATTATCTGTATCAATATCTATTCAAATTGATACATTTCAGAGATCAAGAGAGTTGGAGTTCAGAAATGAGTAAAGTGGTATTACATATGGCAAACATTCATCTCCTCACAATTATCGAAAGTAAAATTCGTTTTCACTATTGAATAGTTCACCAATAATGGAAAGTACATTTAATTATCAATGGATAAAACTTGTGAACCTCTCACTGTAAGAAAATGAGAAAAAATTTACAAAATTATTTATAATATTTTGCCTGCAAATACTCACTTTTCATTCTTCACAGAATTCTTCCATTCATTTATGACCTCATTCACTTACCATTCTTGGCTTCCTACTACTTTTTTTATAACTTAGTGTTTTACAAGTAGACCGTAGTTTCGAAATACTCAATTCATTCAATAATTCACTTCCATTATCGTTCCAATGCAATATCTCATTAATATATTACGACAAAGGTCGACAACCTTTGTAACTGCGATTATTATTAAATATCAGCTATATTGAAAAAACTGCTCTCATTTGTTTGTTCATATTCAGAAGGATATCATCACAATGTAACTCCAAGGAATGTATAAGTATCTGATCTATACACGTTTTTAATGTTGTTATTCACATAACATTGTATTAAAAATATAAGATGCCTTCTCTGCCGTTCACAAATTATCTCAACTGAGGATGAACGTGGGTGCATTCAAAACCATTGGTATTTGGAAATAATCTTCAACTACTTGATTCAAACTCTGTGTTATAAATTCACTACCTACTCTAAGTTATGTTATTCATGACTTCATTCAAATACCTGAACACCATTTGATAGTTATTTATCTGATCTAATTCCCTTCCTATTGTCGTCGCCGTCAAACTGACACTTTTCTGTACTACTACGTGCCAAAGTAAGTGAAGCAAAGCTTTCAGTAAAATCTCATTTTTTTTCTAAAGTTTTTATATAGTTTCCGAAAATTACGATCAAGGTGTCATTCGCTTCGTATTGTCACGCAGAAAATTCAGAGAGAAGTTCGAAAAGGCGCTGAAAAAAATTACAAAAGTTATAAACAAATCAGTAAAAAGAATTCGAGGTTTCGTTTCTTTCCAATATCTCGATAAATATTTAAAAACTATCGAATTTTCACAGAGCCCTGAAACTAGAGCCAAAAACGGGCAGTCTGGCTTTCGCGCGCGATGCACCGCGCGCGACCTAGCAACAAAAAAAGTATTTAAACATATCAAATATGAAAATTAAGGAATGAAAAATTTCATGTAGTTTTGGAATACATCAATGAACAATAATCTGCGGTTAAAATATTTTATTTTGATTTTTCCGATAAATATGCATTTGTTAATTGATACTTTTTTATAAAATGAAAGTTAACATAAAAATTCTGACGATCAACAAACTGAAACCCTAGAGTTTTGTTTCACTTCCTGAAATTATTCTCAATAGGCTAATGAATAGGTCGCTGTTGCAAAAATTACAAAATTTCGATTTTTCACTTTTTTATTAACAATTGGAAATAAAAATGAAAAAAAGGGAATGATTTTTTTTTCTGAATCTTGATTATCTCGATGTCGAACGGTTGAAAAATTGTTACAAATACATTGTTTGAGTGAATCAAAAATTTCTTTTTTCGCAATATGTTTATTGAAGGAAATTATGATTTTCAGAAAAAAAAAGATTAATTGAAAAAAATTATTTGTTGCTAAAAAATGCGTTCATTCATTAACAATCATTTTTTGCGACCAAATATCAAAATTGTGGAATAATTTTCTTCTAAAACTCATAAATTCTATTGTTTTTTGAGATAAAAAAAATTTTTTTTCGTATTTTATTTGAAAAACAATTTATTATAGATGAATAAATTATGTAATGAAAGTAGCCACGTTTTATTTTTCTATTTTTTTTTCTATTTTTTATGTAGCTTTCAATATTATTATGCTTTGAAAGTTGTCTTTTTCATCCGCGCTTTTTTTTTAATTTGAATAACTCTCAAACTATTGCAGATATGACAATAATGCTTCAAGTCTTTATTGTTTATTATCAATTCGTTAACAATTTCAAATTTTCATTCAACTTCTAGCTCTATGGCATTGAAACCCGAAAAATTAAATATTACAATGTAGAAAACGCGAACTTCAACGAAACAGCTAGATGTTATTTACGAAATTTATCATAATCAACACTTGAACAATATTGTTCTGTGGGCGCATGATTTCACAGGATGCGATACAACGAGCACTAATTACGGCAAGGGAAAAAAAGATTTTTGAATATAATTAATAAAAATGATTAGCTGATGCAATACGTGGAAGTCTTCTACAATCCCGATGCATCCTTTGGAGATATCAAAGTTGCCGGAGAACAAATTATCTTGACCTCATACGGTCAATTTGGTACAAATTTACTTTTAAGCCAGTGTCGTGTTTTCCGATTTTCAAGCACCATCAGTAAATCTAAAACAGCAATCAACTCAGCAACTTCACCTCCAACATCAAGAGCAGCCTATTTACACTCATTCAGGACGTATCAGCAAGTTCAGCTTTAGCTGGAAGAAGAAAACAACGGAAAAATTGGCACCTACTTCATTGTATCTGAACAAAAGAGTGTATTAATCGATGTGGGTGCGAAAGAGCTGGACTTCCATGCTCATCGTTATGCAAAAATTGTGACGGTGAAACCTGCTCTAAGCCATCAATTGATGAAGACAATGATGATACTGATGGCTTGATCGGTCGATTACATGCAATCGATCAAAATGAAGACGACATTGAAAATTATCAAGAATCCAATGGGTGTTTGAAAATACTGCCAACCAACACTGGAAGACAACAATGAGGTAGTTCAAGAAACATCAGGACTAGAAGATATAGCAGAAAAAGTAGATGATGAGCCGCCGGTACAAAAACTATCCAAAAGATTGCAAAAAAGTAGTCAAAAATAATTGGGAACATTTGTTAACTGTACATATAATTATTAAACAAAAATTTGAAAATAATATTCTTTTAATTTTCGATTTTCTCAATATAATTCTTTATTATAATTTCATAAGATCTATGAGACTATATTTCTGAAAAAAACTTCATTACAATTGTAAATTAAACAGTTAATAAAAAATACTACTTTTTTCAGCCGATAATGAAAGATGAAAATGAAATGAAAATATAAACAATAGTCAATAACAGAATGAATAATAGATCTAGAACTCAAATAAGAAGCTGAAATTGTCAATGAATTAATAATAAACAAAAAAGACTGGAAGCATTATTGTTATATCTGCAATACTCTAGTTAATATAATTTTAAAAACAGAAGAGCAGATGAAAAAGACAAGTTTCAAAGCATAATAATATTGAAACCTAAATTAAAAATAAAAAAAACATACATAGCTACTTTCATTACATAATTAAATTGAAAAAAATAGAAAAAATTGATTTATATATGACAAATTGTTTTTTAAACAAACAAATAAAAAAAGGAAAAAAATTATTATTCTTTATTCCAAACAACAACGGAATTTTTGATTTTCATTAAAAAAATCGTTCCTTAATTTCAATATTTGGTTGCAAAAAACGATTGGTTATAAATGAACGCATTTTTAGCAACGAATACATTTTTTCAAGGAACCGTTTTCTCTCTGTAGATCATAACTTCCATCAATAAGTATATTACGAAATTTTTTTTTCAGATTTACTCATAAACAATATATTTGTTTGTAACAATATTTCAAACAATAGCAGTGAAATATGAAAAAAATATTCTCAAGTAACTTTTAACTGTTAGACATCGAAAATCGAAAAATATTCACTTTTTTTAATTTTTAATTTTCAATTGTTATTAAGAAAATGGAAAATCAAAATTTTTGTAGTTATTGCAACGGCAATATATTCATTGGCCTATTGAGAATAACTGCACGAAGCAAAAAAAATCTAGGGTTTCAGTTTGTTGTTATAAACTTTCAGTTTATAAAATATTATTAATTAACAAATGATTAATTAATGGGAAAATTGGAATAAAATTTTCTACCCGCGGATTATTGTTCATTGATGTATTCCAAAACTAAATGAATGTTTTCATTCCTCAATTTTCATTATTTGAAGTGAACACTTGGTAAATTTCCTTGAAGGAAATTAATTTCCACATAAAGATAGAGATTAGTTTTTGTTAATATAACCTTATGATACAGACATGAACAGTCTAATGTTCATATTTTCAGCATATTTTCATCAGAACTGATCCTTATGTAGTGAGAATAGTTTTGAATCCGTTAATATGTAATGTAATTTCTTGGAGATCGCAGAATGACTTCCAAATTACGGGGTAGAATGGAGTGTTTTCTACACAGAATTGTGAATCTTAATGATGATCATGCAATTTTTCTTAATGACTCAAATAAATTTCTAAAGAGTGTACTTCTTCTGAATCATCCGGTATATCAATATGTCCATATCACAATCTCACGATTGAAACCCTCCTTGCGAACACACATCGCAAAATATCAAAACTGAAACAATGAGGTTAATCTTAAAACGAATTCAGCCAACAAGAGGGAAACAAAAAATAAGAACAAAAAAAGTAAAAGTTGAACTGACATTCAATTCAGAAAAGAATTAGTACACATAGATTAGATGCGAGTTCAATAATATCGATACCAAGAAATAGAAAAAGGTTCGGAGAAAGGCGATAGTAGTGAAGAGAATAGGATATTCAATGTCGAAGGAAACAGGTAACAGAATAGTAATCAAGTGACAGAAGTTGCAGAGCTGGATCACAAGTATAGATGTCAGAAGGAATGTAATAAACCAAAACCCCAAGAAAAAGTTCAATACATGCTATTGGATATTAAAGTCATATTTTGGAGATCCTCACAAGAAATAAACTCTCTGCAAATCATTCACCATCAGTTGAAAAACCAGCAGTAATACTTTCCCTGTAACCTGTTGATCTCACGGTGAGCCACCTCCAATGATTCCTCTGGCCTGAAGTAAGATTATTATCAGTGTTCTTTCAAATAACATTAGAACTTATTGGAATAACATTAATGCAAATCAATGAATTCAAAATCTATATTATATCCATGCCAATACGAATACTTATCGCTACCATTCCAGCCTGTTAGCCTGTTTAAAATGCCATTTACAACTCAATCTAAACTAGTTATTATGCTACTTTACTGGCGTTCTGAGATTTGGTGTGACCTTCAATATTTTTGGAATCAATTCATGAAAACTAGAAATGGATATTTTACGCTCACTTACTACTTATACAAGAATACGAGTATTCTGAGAACTATTTTTCTCGGAAATTTTGGTGCGATTTGAATGCACTTTGTCCAACATGTTGTCATTATCATTGAATATATCACTTCATTTCTGAATTTTTTGCTCACTAACAAGCAAGTTCTCCGAACTTTATTTAAAAAAAAAAACTAGAGGTTTGGTAAATGTTTCATAATTTTTGATAATCCGGTAAATGTTTGTGAATATTTCACATTTGAGATTCTGTATTTGAATATTTAAAATTAATTTCATAAGTACAAAGTTTTATAAAATTTCAATGTCAGGTTATCTGAAACATGCAAACTGTGAAAAGTTTTCAAACTAGCATAATGAAAATGTTTCTGATTTTTTTATAGAATCGAGATGTTAACTCAATACCAGTGCATTACAGGTTTCTTCTTCATAAAAATTCAGGACCTTATCGTTTGAAGAACACGAATTATCGTGAGCAATAGGTAAACTGGGTACGGTTGTGACAATTTTCATTTGATCACCCATAATTTTGTTAGTACGCCAGTTAGATGCAGCCAGCCTTTAAAATTCCAGCGACATGATTGTGCCAGAACATATTGGTGTCCATTTTAACCCCCAACAAAATTATCGAAGCAGAAAGCGGAATTGTCTGATATCCGGTTCAGAGACATTCATCTTCTTGGAGAAAACCGATGCCTGGATTTTTGTGGCATTGAATTGAACCTGGTTAGTGAACATTTTGAAATCACTTATAGATCCTCATTAGGATATGCAACTTCCTGTTGCCGCTCAAGATGTGCCTCCGTAGCCGATGTCCTGGAATCCAAATGGAATGACGAAACGAGTGTGCTGTCGTCAGCAAAGCAATATTCTGGATTCTCGGTTTTTTCCAATGAGTCATTGATATATAATAAAAAGAGGGTTGAAGACAATATGGATCCCTGAAGAGCACCAGCGTTGATGGTGAAAGTATTCGAGAGATATCCATTGATGGCCACTTCCAGGGAACGTTCTTTCAGGAAGCTGAAGAGACACACAGAAATGATCCAAGCCGTAGCATCGAAGTTTGGCCAGCAAACCCTCATGCCACACATGGTGAAGTTCTGATTGACATCTTTAGCTACCGACCAGAAGGATCTAGACCCGTTGGGATTGACAAGCAGTTCATCCTTAATTCTCAGATTGTGAAGTTCTTTGCTTTCATTTATCCTAAGTTTGCAGCTGTTGCGAGCATTAACAAACCTAGTTTAGTTTTTGGCACTGAGATTTTTGCGCCACTGGAGGCGACAGCTTGCTCGCAATTTTTGTTGAACCAAGGTTCGCCGTTAGAAGGTAGTTCTATTGAAAAAGGAATATATGTATCCATGGATGATAGAATAAGTTCCGTGACTCCAGAAGCACAAGTTGATGATTCTTTAGAGCTGAAATAAACATTCAGCCAGGGGAAATTTCGGAAATGGTCTTGAAAATCCTTCAATTGAACTGGTCTGTAATGCCAAACTTTGCGCGGCTTAGATTGTTCCCCAACGATCATCGATAATTCACTCAACACTGAAATGAGTTTGTGGTCAGAAGATCCCAATGGACTGTGTTAATTTCTGGATTGGTTGTTAGGTATAGATCCAGAAGACTAGCATATTCTCCATCATGGTCAGGAATCCTGGTTGGCTTATTTATAATCTGAGTAAGTCCGCTGCTTATTGCAAAAGCCTCAGCTTCGCGACCTTGTTCGTCGTTGATATATGAAAATTTGAGCCATTCGATATTGTGGACATTGAAGTCACCGAAATTTTAGCACTGGATAATTGATTTGCAGAAAGTCAATGGTGTTTGTATTTGAAGAGAATAGTGCTCTATATTGTGTATCGCTAGGTCGATAAACGCAGCATTAGAATTTGACGATCTTCTGTGATATGATTTTGAACCACATAATATCAGTTTCGAAGTTTCAGCATTTCCTCTCGTTGACAGGAGAGATTGCTTCTGATGAAAAGAGATATTCCAATGTTACGTCTGAATCGGGAGTGGAAATCATAGCCGGGATATAGAAAATTGACGAGGTTTGTTGGAGCACTGACTTTGGTTTCGGTGAGTGCAAGGATATGAGAACTATCTGATTGCAGATGTTAGTGCACTGAGTTTATATTTCAGTTGAGTCCTCTGATGTTGCAAAAATAGATTTTGAAGTTGCTAGTGAGCCTCTTAGCAACTGAAGTTACCATGCTATTTCCCTGTGGACTGATGTTAGGAAGACCCCGCTGACTGTCAGACATAGTGGTTTTTGAATTACGTCTGCAGGATGATGCCCTTGAATCAGCCCCCACCCGGAGATCCGATCGGGGTGTTATTTTACCTCCGGAGTATTTTGACCCTAGGAGCGCCATATTGCATTTTTCCTTATATTCCACTCTTGAAACCAGAAACAGCGGCACAGCAACGAAACGTTAGCACGAAAGCAACTTCACACTGCCCAAGCCGTTATCATAGTATCTCACCGCATCTACCATCTGTGGTTCAACTTGGCAGATCGAAACAGCGTTGTTTGGTGTTAAATCATGAATGCCTCTGATTTCATCTTGTTGCTCTGCGGTGGAAGCTGCAGTGGAAAACAGTCCGTTAACAAGTCTCGTTCATTTTTGATATTCTTGGATTGAGTCATCTATCGATCCCATGTATGACGTCTTTCCACACTCTGTATTTATTTATAGAGTCCACAGTCCCAATTCCTCCGATGATTATAGTAACGCAACGATGATTCTATTAACACAGAGTGAATGAATCACGCAAATACCCAACAAATAATTGACCTCATCAATATCGGCAAGTCGTGTTTCTTTGATTTGTGACACTCGAACTCGTACTTATCTACGTATGTCGTGTTTTAGTAACTCATGCAAAAAATTAATGCGATTGTTCCACTCACAGAAACATATCTAACCTTAGTGATAAGAAAATGTGAGCTGGCATTGTATACGTCAATTTTTCCGTGGAACATTCATGTTTGAATACTGCAGGAAATCCTGCTTCATTGAGAAAAGTTGAAAATATGTAAACATGCGTCACTGAGTGTTCACTTCGAGGTAGTTCTTCTATAACATCAATATGTCGTAGGTTATCATCTTATTCATTATTTGGGGTGTTCATTCGAAAATTTCTTCACTCAATATATTCCTTTCATAAAATAAAAAAAAAATTGACAGAAAATTATCCATATAAAAACTAAATAAGGGCGTATAATCAACGAACTGAAATGAATTGACAAATGCTACTTCATTTATATTCGAACTGAATGTCCTGCTTGAAGGAACTCCAATTATTAGAATTCTGTGTATCTTGAAGTGTCGGTATCCATACATTATTGATATTTGAGTACTCTTTCTTATGATTGGAAATATTTTTATATTTAAGAATTTCTATGGCCTGTATAGCGGCTGATATTACCTCAAGGATTTATCCAGAACTTGCGTTCGGTTAAAGACAATGTCATGAATCCCAGCCGGCTCCAGGACTTAGACTTAGTGACAAATTGCCAACACCGCACAATCCTGATTCGGAGGTCCTACATTATCGAATGAAGAGCTAGTAAATGGCGTGTATTTTTCAGATCATTCAAAAATTTTTGACGAAATCGCAAGGAGTAAGAGTCGTAGAAAAAAAAACGAGAAATAGTGTACGGCCTATAAACAAAAAAATCTTGACTAAAGGGGCCAGCTCATTTCCAATAAAACCTCTTTGACAAATTATAATTTTATGGAAGCTAAGAAGATTATGCTAGCTAAAATGTGACATCATCAATCTTGAAAAACATATCTCATTATATAATAGCTTCCTCGAGATGTTTTAATGAAATGAATAAAAACACTTTTGTTTAATTTCCATTAGTTATTTTATTCTTACGACCGGTTTCGGGTTTTACCTGAAGGAAGTTTTCTGGTAAGCTTGAAGGCGAGGTAGTTGAATGAACATATGGGTGACAACTATGAAATTCATCACTGAAGATTACAGGGGTTGTCAAACTTATAAATTAAAGAGTGGATACCTATATACAGTAAATGTTCACATTTATTCAGTAAATGTTCACATTTATTTATTGTATGATTATGGGAATAAAGACCTATTATTATTATTATTATTATAAATCAAGTTGCTTGTTTACGGATGAATATTTTGGGTTTTTAATTGATTTTTTAATTCCGATGGCTTTCAACAAATTCAGTTCCTTCTATCCATCACCATATGTGTAGGATTTTGAGGTTATCTTCACTTATCTTCTAGTTTAATTCTTGTAGATGTTCACGGAGCCTAACGTCAAAATTTCTACCGGTTTGGCCTGTATATATTGCAGAGCATTCGCCACACTCTATTTTATAAATGTACCTACCTCATTTTTTCATTCTATCTCGTTTTGGTTTTGCATTGAACAGAGTTATGACCAAATTAGTATTACTTATGGAAGCTGTTATTATTTTGTATTTCTAAAAGTAATTTAGAATGATTTGAAAGTAATTTAGAATATTTTACATGTATTGTATTCTCTGCTGTTTGGGTATAATTTACGTATGAGTTTTATATGATATTATATTTTCTATTAGAAAAACTGGTTCCTGATTGTTTATTCTTAGTTCATCCTGGAAATTCCTTTCAGGTAAAAGGACTGTGTACCATCGACCTAAACGCGAATAATTTATGTGAAAGTCGGCTGAAAGAGTCAAAGGGAATTGTACAGTCTGTGAATGTGTTTTTCCGGTAGATAATAAATTGAGAACCATTATTGACTTCTGAAATATTGGAATCTAGGAAGTTGCGCTCATTAGTCTGTTCGATTTCTACTGTGAATTCAATTTCGTTATGCAGACTATTGAGAAAGTTTAAAAATCGAATACTGTGTCTGTTTGATCCATCAAAACCAACCAGTACGTCATCAATGTATCTGAACCAAAACACAATATGTTTCTGAAAAATAAGGTTATTAAGGATGCGGGTATTTTCTAGTGTGTCCATGAAAATGTCTGCCAAAATGAGATTCAATTGTGAGCCCATACGGAGACCTGAGTTTTGTTGATAAAAATTATTGTTATATTTGAAGAAATTTTGTTTCATATATGGATTTATATTAGACTTATCTGATATGTCTTTCACTAGAGAAGGGCATTCGTCTGTTGAAATGTTAGGAAACAAGTTTTTTTACGTCGAATGATACTAGTTTGATATTATTTTTGATATTCAAATTTGATAATTTGCCAGTTAGGTCTACTGAATTTAGAACTGTGTTGAAACGATTACATTTTGTGAGGTCTCTGAATCATATATATGGGATAAAGGGAAGAAAATGAATTTGTTGGATGCCATGGAAATTCACAAATCAATTGAAAACCCGAAATATATAACTCCGTTGAATTTGTGAGTTTGACAATCCCTATAATCTTCAGTGATGAATTTCGCAGTTGGCACTCTTGTTCATTCAACTACCCCGCTATCTAACTTATCTAAAAACTTGGTATATGAACTAGTTTTCAAATTCCACATGTTAGTTTTATACTTGATAATGGAATAAAACCCGAAACTGGTCGTTAAACTAAAATAGTTATTCATTTCATTAAAGTAATCATGAATTTTCACAAAATCAGCTTCCACAGGTTTGTTCATAGTCAGTAATACAAACAAGCCTGGGAAAGCTATTGTTCAGTGAAAGACGTGTTGCGGTTTTGTAAACCGTTCAGTGAAAATCTTAAATCTCCTGATTCAACTCTCCTGAATCCAGCTCTTCGCTTCTTGGCATGTTCATTGATGATAATTTTAAAGATGGACAATCATGTGGATGTGAATAGTCTGAAACCTAAGCAACTGCCGATCCAAGCAATAAAGTTTCCGATTGATTTGGCCTTATACGATCAAGATCCATAGTAATTTCACAGACTACAGCTACACCTTCAAAAACTTCATTTTCAAAAAATATATCACGACATATTTCGGTATCGCAGTAACTTTTTCGTAGTGAATGACATACTAAATGTATATTTTTATATACCCCACGTAATCATAATAAGTCAGATAACCAAAATGATCAAACTTCAACATATTTTGGACAAACAACAGAAAATGTGGCTTCATTTAGAAAAAAACAATATATTAAACTTGCATATAGAACAGGTAATTCGTTGGGAAAGTTAGTTGAGAACAATAAAGACAAAACATCCAAATTCGAGAAATCAGTAATATACGAATTGAAGTGTGGAACTTATCCTACGGTATACAGGGTTCTGCAACAGTGGCGCGGTGTTCCATATCTCAATTTAGGAAACAGATAGGAATCTAAATTTGTATAATATCACCTCATTGCATGAGCTAGACAAAATGAAAATATTGGCGGTCACACATGGTGTTCAATTTTTTCTGGGCGGATCCCAACTGTGTTTTTTTAAATAGCAACCTATAGTTTTTATTGCTTTTTCGTTTTCTACATAAAAAAAAAGAAGACACTTTATGCATATCTTCACTTCGAAAATATTGACGGTTTTCGAGATATCTAGCATGACAGGTTTTTTTCCAATATTCGTCACTCAGAATATTTGAAATTATAAAGTTGTGCCAAGTCCAATTGTATTTTTTGTATCAAATATTCTACAGTGGTAACTCTCTCAAACGGTATATCTGAAATCGACCTGTGATATACAGGATATGAAAAACCGCTTGCCACATATTGTAAATAAAAATTTGCAGAATCTTCCTTGTTTTGAATGGAACACCCTGTATATCATTGATCCATAAGGAGCGTCAACGAAACCTCTACAAATTTCATTGAGTATTCCCTGTGGCTAAGTTCAATAGTTTTTCTTAAAAAAGCATTTTTTTTTTTCGAAAAATGGTCGTTCTTCCTATTTCTACGCTATCAACTCGATGAAAGACTTTTTTCAAAGCGTAATCCATTTGACGATTGATAAGAATGTACGAAAGATATCTTGGTTCAATTTTGAACATTATAGCGTGTCCAAACAAATATTTTTTTACGAAATAAATTTTTGTACCTATCACATTTTTCTAAATGGAAAATTATTTTTTTCATTGGATCAGAATTTTTTCCATAAATCGTGCAATATTAAACCAAACAAGATTAAATGAAAAAACATTGTGAATATTACTAATTTTTTTTTTCATGTTATGGTGTATATTTATGAATTCAGAGCTTAAGTTCTAGATATTTAAATTTGTCAACTGATAAACTACAAAACTAAAAAAGAAAGAGTTTAATGAAGGTTGATAATGAAACTTTTATAAAATATGTTCGACATGTCTTCCATTTTCTTGAACGCAGAGCTGAAGTCTATGTTTGAAAGACTGTTCTATCTTGCGCAAGACAGCTGGTGTAATGCTGCCAAAAGCATTCGTTATTCTAAGTCGCATATTTTCGGAAGAAGCTGGTGGCTACGTGGCTCGGTGGCTCGACGAAAACCATATTTTTTTATGTATCATCATAAGAAAAAATCCAGTTTTGTTAAATCTGGTGATCTAGTGGGTCACCGTACAGGCCCATACCGTCCTATACATTTATTGGGAAATACTTCATTTAGATGATCTCTCTCACTTCTGCCGAATAGTGAGCAGGTGCACATGCATTGTTCCATTCATACAGGCTGATTCACGGTGGATGGCACATTAGACGTTTCTGGTGAACCAGACAACGGATCACTTTGAAAATTTAATGGAGGGCATATTCGGACATTCTCTAGCCAACTAAAATATTTTCGACAATGCGGTGTTGCCGCTTCTATTAGAAAGCAGTAGCAACTTTGATTTTTCAAATGGAACACTCTGTATATAATATTATTTTTGGGATCTCCAACAATTGCCCGACAACTTTTCTGTTACCGTTTTCGAAATAAAAATTAATTTCAATTTTTTTCTTCGAAAATCTTGACTTCTAAAAATGCCGATATCTTTTAGTTAAGAAGTACTATGATATCGAAATTTGGTTTAGAGTTAGGTGATACTTGGACACTTCCCACACGTCAGCCTAATCTCCGTTACTTCAATACAGGGTGGTAAAAAAATACAGTTTTTTCGTTTGCTTGAAAAAGTTGCTGAAATTTGATTATTTCAAATGGAACTTCCTGTATATTATTGAAAATTCGGAAAGCTGCTGAAATTTGCTTTCTTTCTATGTATATCATACCTATACCTAACTAGTCAAGTTTCGGACTTATGAACATTTATTTGTGAAAATGTCCCTTCAGAATGGTATTTCCATTCGGTATTTGGTAAGCAGGCCATGATTACTATTTGACAGTAGCGTTGTGACATTCTCCTAATAATATCGACATTTTCGTCACTTCAGAAGTTGCAAATACCTTCAAAACGATGGAACAAAACTATTCAAACGAAGTTCTCATGAATTTGTTTATTATTTTTGGACAGTGTGACAAAATTATCAGCAGAACATGTAGAAAGTTCAATGAAATGTATCCGAATCTACCGCCAATGAACCTCAAGAAATTAATACGAATTCAGAACAATTTCAATGCATTTGGATCAACTTTAAAAGCACCAAGAAACTTGCCTCGACCCGTAACTTTCGAAGACAACCAGATTAATGTCTTAGCATATTTTCACGCATTTCCCGAGTCATCGATAAGAAGTGCTGAAGAAGATTTGGGTATAAAATATTCATCGGTTCAAAGAATCTTGCGAAGACATAAAATGCATGATTATAAATTCACCAAAATTCAAGCAATGAAGCCTCAAGATCCTCAACAGAAAGTAGAATTTTGTGAAATGTTGTTGACACGCATTCAAGAAGATCCACTTTTTTTAAATAAAATTATTTGGACTGATGAATCGAAATTTTCGAGAGAAGGGATTTTCAATAGAAAAAATCGTCATTATTGGTCCAGTGAAAATCCTCACGTCACAAAAGAAGCCGGATTTCAAGAAAAATTTAGTTTTAATGTCTTCTGCATGTTGATGGACAACAAATTGAGGTACGTGATATACGAGGAGTCATTAACATCCAGAAGCTACCTGAATATTTTGGAGAATACTGTAGACAGTTTCGTGGATAATCTGCCACTCGAAGATTATCGAAACTGTTGGTACCAACTAGACGGAGCTCCTGCACACTGCACAAGAGAAGTGAGCGCAAAACTGGATAGACTATTTGACGATCGGTGGATGAGGCGCTTGGGACCATGGAATTGGCCAGCGAGATCACCCGATCTCAATCCATTAGATTTTTATTTGTGGGGAATGTTTAAAGAAAAAGTTTACAAAATACCCGTGCGTTCGAGAGATGAATTGTTAGAAAGGATTGCCCAAACATTTGAATATTTGGATCCCAATGAAATCAGATCTGCCACCACGAAAGCAGTCAACACCCGCATTTTAAAGTGCTTGTAAGTGAACGGCCAGCGATTCGAACATATTTTGAGATATTCCACATGATTGTTTTACTTTTTTATAATTATTCATATCAATATTTCCAATTTCAAGTTTCTTGGTGCTTTTAAAGTTGATCCAAATGCATTGAAATTGTTCTGAATTCGTATAAATTTCTTGAGGTTCATTGGCGGTAGATTCGGATACATTTCATTGAACTTTCTACATGTTCTGCTGATAATTTTGTCACACAATAATAAACAAATTCATAAGAACTTCGTTTGAATAGTTTTGTTCCATCGTTTTGAAGGTATTTGCAACTTCTGAAGTGACGAAAATGTCGATATTATTAGGAGAATGTCACAACGCTACTGTCAAATAGTAATCATGGCCTGCTTACCAAATACCGAATGGAAATACCATTCTGAAGGGACATTTTCACAAATAAATGTTCATCAGTCCGAAACTTGACTAGTTAGGTATAGGTATGATATACATAGAAATGAAGCAAATTTCAGCAGCTTTCCGAATTATCAATATACAGGATGTTCCATTTAAAATAATCAAATTTCAGCAACTTTTTCAAGCAAACGAAAAAACTGTATTTTTTTACCACCCTTGAAGTAACGGAGATTAGGCTGACGTGTGGGAAGTGTCCAAGTATCACCTAACTCCAAACCAAATTTCGATATCATAGTACTTCTTAACTAAAAGATATCGGCATTTTTAGAAGTCATGATTTTCGAAGAAAAAAATTGAAATTAATTTTTATTTCGAAAACGGTAACAGAAAAGTTGTCGAGCAATTGTTGGAGATTCCAAAACTAATATTATATACAGAGTGTTCCATTTGAAAAATCAAAGTTGCTACTGCTTTCTAATAGAAGCGGCAACACCGCATTGTCGAAAATATTTCAGTTGGCTAGAGAATGTCCGAATATGCCCTCCATTAAATTTTCAAAGTGATCCGTTGTCTGGTTCACCAGAAACGTCTAATGTGCCATCCACCGTGAATCAGCCTGTATGTACCTTAAAAAAGTATGGACCAATTACATATTCTCCAATGATGCCTCCCCAGACATTTATTCACCACCTATATTGATAGTCCACCTGTCTCAATAAGTGGGGATTTTCTGTCGAATAATAATGGTAATTATGTCGATTCACAAATCCATTTTTATGGAATGTCGATTCATCCGACCATAAAATGGTCGGATGAAAAAATATTCGTTTTGACGAATTTTTCCCATGGCCCAATTGCAAAATCTCACTCTTTTCTCAAAATCGGTATACAGTAGTTTGAGATGGATGAAAGCGATGTTTCTTCAAAACTCGTTGCACTGATCTCTCACTTATATCTACTATTTCACCAATTTGTCGTTGACTCCCACTAGGATCTTCTTCAACAGCAAGAAGAACTCATTCATTATCTTCATTAGTAGCTGGCTTGATGCGCTCATGTTTAGAATAACACAACACAACAAAAAAATATTTTTTGAATGTTTCCTACACTAAATTTGTCAATTTATACTAATTTTGGGGTGATAAAAACGAAAATAACAATGAAAAATTTTTATTAGCTCTGGTTTTTGAGATACACAGTACTTAATCTTAAAGAGTAATTATACTATACGTGAAAAGTGAAAGTACATAAAACAATATTGTTATGTTTCTTTTAGAATATTTTAAGTACGAAATTAATAAAAAAAAACATTATTCTTAGTGTTTTGACAAATTTGACAAATAAAAGAAGTTTGTACCACCAAATTTCAATCAAGTCCATCCGATTCATTGTAAGATCGCTGTCGTTTAGCTTGTCTTCAATAAAACACTTCTGGAGCATCCCTACACACAGACCAGCAGTAGTCTGCAAGCATTGCTTCATTCCAACGGCCCTGATATCTCTGTTCCATTAAGGCAATGTCTTCATGGAATCTTTCTCCGTGTTCGTCACTCACAGCTCCACAGTTTTGTGGGAAGAAATTAAGATGAGAGTGAAGAAAATGAATTTTTAAGGACATGTTGCATCCAAGTTGGTGGTAAGCTTGAAGAAGCTCTTTAACCAATGCTGTGAAGTTATCATCTCTTTTGTTACCTAAAAACCCATGTACAACCCCCTTAAAAGCTTCCCAGGCTCTTTTTTCATTTCCTGTTAAAATCATGTCAAAAGCAGGATCATTTACGATTTCACGGATTTGAGGCCCGATAAAGATGCCTTCCTTGACTTTAGCATCACTCAACCTGGGAAACTTTGCTCTCAAGTACTTAAAAGCTTGTCCTTCCTGGTCCATGGCCTTCACAAAGTTTTTCATTAGTCCCAACTTAATATGTAATGGGGGAAGGAGAACATCCTTAGGATCTACAAGAGGCTCGTAAACTACATTTTTCTCATTAGGGTTTAGGTCTCGTGTAGGCCAGTTCAATTTTTTATAGTGAGATTTTCTATCCCGACTGTCCCACAGACACAAAAAACAACAGTACTTGGTGAACCCTAATTGCATTCCTAGGAGTATAGCAATGACTTTCAGATCACCACAGATGTGCCACTTGTGTTGTTCATATTTGATTGATTGGAGAAGTGTTTTCATATTTATATACGTTTCCTTCATGTGGACTGCATGACCTATAGGAATAGAGGGTAGCTGATTTCCATTATGCAGAAGTACAGCTTTTAAGCTTAGTTTTGAAGAGTCTATAAACAGTCTCCATTCAGATGGAGTGTGATCCAAATTCAAGCAGTCCATCAACCCATTAACATCAGAACAAACTACGAGGTTTTCTTTTTTCTCAAAAAAAGGAAGCAAATCTTTTTGACGCTGTCTGTACTGAGATATTTTCACATCATGTTTTAGAAGATTCCACTGTTGTAGTCTTGACCCTAACAGCTCAGCCTTTTCCTTAGACAAGCGAAGATCTCTTATAAGGTCACTCAACTCTGCTTGACTAATTCTGTGCGGATCACTAGACCTATCGCTTACCTCAAAATCCGGGTCATAGGTTGTAGAAGGATGGGTTGCTCCTTCTAAACAGTCTTCATCACCTTCCTCTAAAATTTCATAGTTTTGGGGTGGAGAAGGGACTGGCAAATTGTCTGAGTGTGGTACAGGCCGAAGAGCAGATGGGAGATTAGGGTATTTAACCGTTCCTCTTTTCTTCATAGATGAACCTTGCTTAATGGGAGGAGTTAAGCAGAAATAACAGTCGTCTGTATGATTGGTAGGCTCACGCCAAACCATAGGTACTGCAAAAGCCATTGCCCGGTTTTTATTTTTCAGCCACTCTCGCAATATGACGGAATAAGAATTACAACATATATGAGGAGCCCATGATTTATCTTGGTCCCCAACTTTCACACCAAAATAATGTTCATAGGCTGTCTTATCGATAGGTGTCATTTTACGTTTCTGAGCCTTAAATGTTATTTCACCACATATATAGCAAAAGCTATCGACAGAATTCACACACTTTCGAAGCATTTCAGATCAGCACTTAAATTAATTTAAAAATCAAATTCACACGATAATTTCAATAGCAACCACGTGCGTACAATTGACAAACTCACATAGGTTATGTTTACTACTTAAGAACAGCTGATGAGAGGGGTGTTATGTAAACAAACATGTGTACCAACTGTTGGTGATGAAATATTTCATTTGTTGAAAACTCAATATACATATATATATATATATATATATATATATATATATATATATATATATATATATATATATATATATATATATATATATATATATAATTTTTATGATCACTTTCGGTTTTAACACGTGGAAATACATTAAAATCATCTAATTTCAACCCCGAAACAAAAACTTTGTTGTGTTGTGATAATTGATACATCCAGTTTCAACAAATCTTTAATTTTATTTTATTCGCTGAAGGTTGTTTTAGACCGAAGAAATATGACACAAACTTCGAGATTATTGAAATTATTGTAATTATTCAAGAACGTACATTTTCGGTGTAATTCAAAACTTGTTTATCTAGCAACAGGTAATTTTAGGCATGGGGCGATATTTTGAGGAATGGCTTGGACAAAAACTATGCATCAAATGAAGAAATTGCACTTTGTTCTATTTAGAGAATAAAGGTGTTATAAACATAATATATATCTCGATCACAGCCGTCACATATGGATTTCACAGTAAAAAAATCATTGATATTATGGCGATTCAATAAAGTTGTCATTTTTAGAAAAAAAAATAAGAAAAACTATAGGACACGCTATAATGTACAAAATTGAAACAAGATATCTTTCGTACATTCTTATCAGTCGTCGAATGGATTTTCGAAAAAAATGCTTTTTTAAGAAAAACTATTGAACCTAGCCATAGGAAATACTCAATGAAATGTGTAGAGGTTTTGTTGACGCTCCTTATGGATTAATAATATACGGGGTGTTCCATTTGAAATAAGGAAGAGTCTGCAAATTTTTATTTACAATATGTGGCAAGCGGTTTTTCATACCCTGTATATCACAGGTCGACTTCAGATACATCGTTTGACAGAGTTACCACTGTAGAATATTTGACCAAAAAAAATACAATTGGACTTGGCACAACTTTATAATTTCAAATATTCTGAGTGACGAGTATTGGAAAAAAAATACCTGTCATGCTAGGCATCTCGAAAACCGTCAATATTTTTGAAGTGAAGATATACATAAAGTGTCTTTCATTTTCTATGTAGACCGCCAATATTTTTATTTAGTCAGCTCGAGTAAATAAGGTGATATTATAGAAATTTAGATTTTTATCTGTTTCCTAAATAGAGATATGGAACACCGCGCCACTGTTGCAGGACCCTGTATATTGGTCAAACTGGCAGGACATTTAGAAATCGCTTGCAAGAAGATCATATGAGCTATGTAAATAAGAAAACAAGTTCAACATATTCAAATCATCTTTTAGATGAAAATCATATTTTCATCGTAGATTTTGAAATGTTACACACAGAAAATAAAGGTTTGAAGCTCAATTATTTGGAAGCAATTTGAAAATACACAGTTGGGATCCCCCCAGAAAAAATTGAACACCTTGTGTGACCGCCAATATTTTTATTTTGTCGAGCTCAAGTAATAAGGTAATATCATAAAAATTTAGATATCTATCTGTTTCCTAAATAGAGATATGGAACACCGCGCCACTGTTGCAGGACCCTGTATTTTGGTCAAACTGGCAGGACATTTAGAAATCGCTTGCAAGAAGATCATATGAGCTATGTAAATAAGAAAACAAGTTCAACATATTCAAATCATCTTTTAGATGAAAATCATATTTTCATCGGAGATTTTGAAATTTTACACACAGAAAATAAAGGTTTGAAGCTCAATTATTTGGAAGCAATGGAAATTAATAAACTTGAAAATTCAAACATTTTACTGAATCACCAATTGAATTTTAATAGATCACCATTACACATTACTGAACTCGGTTTCCTTGAAACCGACATTGTACTATTGTTATAATATGCTCTAGGTAAGCACAATTTGTGAATGTACCTTAGGTATGAAACTTGAGCAGGTGCTTCAGGTAAATATGATTGAATAAGTACCTAAGTAGGTGTCTCTCACTCATGATCACGTGGGGTATATAAAATGAGAGCATATAATACTATGATTTTTTTAAATTAAGTTTGTGAAGATCAAACCGTTAAATGTAGTTTGTGAAACAGACAATAAAGCTTGAATAGTCAGTAGTTAGAATGGTTTTTGGGAAAGAGAGGTTTTGGCTATATACTACATGTCTTCAATAAGAACTAGTATCACGAAAACTTGTTCAACGATGCATATGTAAAGTTATTCCTGGAATCTCTAGTCGATCTCTTTTTGTTTTTATCAGACTCTCATCAGTGATATACTTGTTTATTATGAAACGATTCGCTTTCTGTCTAAAGATAGAAACTGTTTCAACAACTTCGCCGAGTCAATATATTAGATCAGGCAAAGAATCAACTTAAAATTACCGCTGCCTACTTCAACCCTAGTTGGAGGGTCATCTTTTGTCATCTCCCAAAAACCATATCTCTCAAAAGAGACTTGAAGGACCTGCTTTCGGTGAGACTTCAATATAACTCAGCAGATTATATGGTGATTATTTCAACTGAAAATGACTTACTGTAATAGTTACTGAATTTTATTTTGTTGAGTTTGTTCTGTATTTGAAAAACATTTTTATAGTTATATGATTATATCTTTGATCACAATGTATTTTTTGTACATTTTGTCCCAGTTTGTTCACTTCTCATTTATAATTTCCCAATGCTTTTTCATCATGAATTCATTTTCCAGAAAATAAAGTTTATTTTGAATTGAAATAAATGAAGGTGAAGACCTACTTATACTAGAACTTCTTACAAAAAGCAGATTCAATTATTTATTTGAATTTCGATTTTTTCGACACTCTACTCCAAATAATCATGTTGAATTTTGAGTTATAATGCAAATGAAAGATTTTGAGAGTTTGAGCAGATTTTCATCATTTTTCGTAAATAAATCTATTACACGCCCAACCGTAGATTGTTCGTTGTTCAATGTCATCTGGTGTTTACAAAATCGTTGAAAAATTGTTATAAACATCCGATAAATATTTCTACTCGTGCACGTAAATCGCTTTCACTAATTTCCGAGATCAAGTACAAGGATAGAATATTATTCGTTTGGTATTTTGAATCCGATTTGAAACAAAGCAGGATCTTGATTTCTTGTGACCTCCTTAACAAAATTAACAAATTTTAAAGTCTACACAGAACCCGTAAAGTATGGAATTTAAAATTTGTTTTCGTTTCCTGATTAAATCATTATCAAAGAATCGGTAGGCCTTGTCCAATTCAGGTTCAATTATTGAATACCATAAATTGTCAAAGCTAGTCATGATTTCAGTTTTCCTGGAATACTTTTTGAATATGTTTTTTATCTTTCTTTGTTTCATTTCATTATGTATAAAAGTGAATAATATTTGATCAGGTTCTGTATTGATCTCGTTGTTTTTTTGCTACAGTTCAAATCAGCGAAGATTGTGAAAAAATATGTATATAAACAGAAAAATTATATCAACAAGTTTTCTTGGTATGCAGATTTCGTTACATTTCAGAGTTTAAAAGACCCACAGATTAGACACTTGGTAAGTGAGTTATACAGGAAATACAGGCCGAGTAACCGGACTGAGCAATATTCCTGGTGGGGTAATAGCGTGTCCTGGGGTGAAAACCCAGAGCTTGCTTGGTCATCAGGAAATGTTTCAACTATTTTTTGACTTGACATCGATCTTATCGCTATATTTTGGCAAGACTCAAACTTTATACCAATTAGAGAGATTAAAATCTACTATTATCAACAATCCTGGTATCAAAGTTATGTTTTGATACACCCTCAACCTGAGTTAACCCATTGGAAGTGGTCATGTTGAGGTCCTTATGTTTATTATCATATTATTTTTTGGCAGCTCTTGCCGAATTGTTAACCATTCGAACATTTTTTTTCGAAGACCACATCCACTTGACATCGATCTTATTGCCTTATTTTGGCAATATTCAAATTGTATATGAATTAAATAATAGCTTCTATTACACTGGTCTACAGTGGTTTTGTTGCCCTAGATATAAGATTGATTTTGGGTGTATTTATACTCACAATTCATGAAATTATCAATGGTTTTGTAAGATTTGCTCTCGTTTTCTTTCAAATATTTATTTTCATTTTACATTACAAAAATTCGAAAACAAGAAACAAAATAACAGATATATTTATAATCTCAGTTTTATTTGGAAAAAAATATGATACTTTGAAGTAAATAGAGAGGAAAATTTCGAAAACATGTTATATTTCCATGAAACGCCTTTTAAGAGCTTTTCTTTTATAATTTTTCAGAGGACAATCTCTTTTTAAAGACCAGCAGTAATCGGCCATCATGTGACAATTCCATCGACTCTGATATCTTTCTTCCATTACTTTTAGATTCTGGTGGAACCGCTCTCCCTGTTCCTCACTATAATTTCCTAAATTACCTGGAAATGTATCCAAATGGTTGCGAAGATAGTGTTACTTGATACTCATATTTGCTCCTAGAATCTGAAAGTTTGTCAGCATATTTTGTACAATTTCTTCATAATTTGGTGCTTTATGGTTACCTAGGAAATTTTCAACTACCAACACAAAACTTTCCCAAGCTTTACTTTCCGGAACAGTCATAACTTTAATAAAATCAGTGTCTTTCATCAATTGCCGTATTTGAGGACCACAAAATATTCCACCTTTCAACTTTTCCATACTTAGTTTTGAAAATTTTCTACAAATATATTTAAAACAATCTCATTCCTTGTCCAAAGCTTTTACGAATTGCTTTATCATTCCTAACTTAATATGCAATGGTGGAAGTATAATTTTGTCTCCACTCACCAACGGCTCTCTTATTACATTAGCTTTACCGACAGTTAAAGAATTTCTTTCATGCCAAACATCTTGTTCCCAATGACGTTGTTTTGCTCTACTGCCCCACATACAAATGAAACAAGGGTATTTTGTGTATCCACTTTGTTGACCCAGTAAAAAATTAACCATTTTTAAATCGACACAGATCGACCATTGATGCTCCGAGTAATTGATTTTCTCTGAAACTAATTTGACATTTTCATATTTTTCTTTGAGTTTTGTAAAATGGGCAATTGGAATTGATGCAAATTTATTTCCATTATGCAGTAAGACGCATTTTAAACTTCTTTTACAGCTATCAATAAAAAGACGCCACTCAGTAGGTTTGAATTCTTTCAAACCCATGTCCAGAAGCATCTTCGCAATATTATTGCAGTATACCAATCCTTCATTTTCATCAAAAAATTGTAATAGCTCACTTTCTCGCGTTCTGTACGTTGTAATTGTAACTGTCGGTGCCAATAAATTTTTTTCATTCAATCTTGAAGCTAGCAGTTCTGTCCTTGTTTTGATAAATTTAGATCACGTATTAAATCACTGAGTTCATTTTGAGAAAAGAACTTTGGCGTAGATGTTTCACCCTCCCATTCACTTCCACTGGTAGACTGATTGGATTTCTGTGAATTTGGCAACATCAATTTTTCTGAGGGCATGCGAATCACTTTTGAAACATAAATAGGCCGAGGGAGATTTTCACTGTGTAAAACAGGACATTTTGTAGACTGTAAGTCTGGATATCTCCACGTTTGATTTCGATTAAAACCTTTAGCATCTACTACGCAAAAGTAACAATCATCAAAATGATTCTTAGGCTCCATCCAGATCATACGAATACCAAAGCCTAATCCAGAACGTTCTCCTTTTTTCCACAACCGCAAAGACTCAACGCAAGACTTACAAACTTTATTAGGAACCCATGATTTATCTAATTTATCCATTTTAAAATCGAAATATTCAGCACAAGTTTCCTTAACGAAGTCTGTGATATTTCTTTTTTGTTTTTTTTGATATATAAATACCACAAATATAACAGAATAAATCACTACTATATTTGCACTTCCTTCGTGACAAACTCATGTTTAAAAAGACAAGATAAATATATTAGAACGGATACTCAACAATTGAAACAAAATATTAACATATAACAACTTATCCAGATTTCCGTGTTAGTACTTCAATATTATCAAATAACTGAGTTCTCAGCCGTTTTGCAGAGCAAGGAGCCCGAGACGTGGGGATCACGTGATGTTTGTACGCGCAAAGAAGTTGCGCAGAAGCCTAATCGTGACTGAGAAAATAAAATTTTTTCCACTAACAAGCCGATTATTATTAAAAATACAAGATACGTAAAAATCATAAAAAATAGAGCACATTCAGTACTTTCATAAATATATTCGTGATTTAGGCACTCGAAAACATAAAAATTTTCAAAAATATCCAGGGCAATAAAAATTTGCAAAAATATCCAGGGCAACACAAATTTTTTTTTTTTTGTAGAGCTGTGTTATTACCAATCCAGATACTGAAGTTATGTTTTGATATATAAAAACACATCCTCAACCTAAGTTAACCCATTGAAATTGTAGTAAATATATACTAAAATGGAGTTTTTTATTTCTCATTCATGTTGAGATCCTTATGTTTGTTGTCATAACATTTTTGTCATAACTGTAATTTTTACTCAACAAATCAAAAACTTCCAGTTCAGTTTTAGAAAATTTGATAGGAAAGATAAGAGAAATCAAATACAATTCGTTTCCAAAGATTTGTTCAATTGGTAATTGACAACAGCCAAAATACTGTGAATAGATTCTCAATCAAAACGTTTCCTCCAATTCCTGACTTTTTTCACTTTATTGAAGATAACTTCTCTTGATGATTCGCAGAGGTGTTGACACATCGTTGATACATCTTATTAAAAATCGTGAATTTTTATAGTACATAGAGTGGATTACATTAAAACTTTTTTAATTTCGATTAAAAAATTTTTCTGTTCGGACAGTCCAGCAACGCATTCGTGTTTCAGCCTAGAATCTCTGAGGAGACCTATAGCGGGTCGAAACAGCGTAGTCTGGTATTGAATCATAAATGTGTTGTGATTTCCAACTTGTTTCCTGGCAGTGAAAGACATAGAACGCATCTTGTTGCCGGTCGATGTCAATGATTGAATTTGCAATTGACCGCCTTTGGGAGACTCGTTCATCTTTGATATTTGAGGATTGAGTTCTCTGTCGGTCCTATAGAGCGCATCCGCAAGGGAAAATGTCTTCGCTACTTATTTTGTAACGTAAATATCCAAAAATTTGTTTTACTTATTTTAATTTTTTGAAGAAAGAATGTAGATTATGGAACTGCATTGTCTTGCGACATTGACTTCCATATTATTTGTTGATATTCGATTTGAATTTTCCATCATTATCGAAACAATCAGATTTGAATATATGCCATACACAAATAAATTTTTCCAACTTAAGAATTTTCACTATACAGATCCCAGTCTGATAGCACACACTGTACCTACAGCGAAACCTGTACTTCCTATAACTTGTAACATGTCATGTACAAGTATCAATATTTGTTATACTAAGTGGTATTCAAATCGAAATAACAAATTCATTATTCTTGGAAAAAATTCCAACCTTTTTTTATTATTTGTTCTAGTGTGTAAAAAATAACGTTCTCTCACACGTTATGTTCAATTAGTTCTCTAACAAAATAATTATTCCTGTTGCTTTGAAACAAATAGTTTCAACCAGTACAAAGGACAATATTTACCATGTCAGTGATAAAAATTGAACTTTGCTTTTTGTCAGAAAATATATGTAACTAAGCGAAAGATTATCACTAGCGGGCAGGCGTGATATATATATATATATATATATATATATATATATATATATATATATATATATATATATATATATATATATATATATATATGCATATATATATATTTAATAATAATAATAAATCTATTTCCAAAGTCACATTTATCTGCTATTTACACACACACATATATATATATATATATATATATATATATATATATATATATATATATATATATATATATATATATATATATATATATATCGTCGACTTTTCGACAAAAAGTTATTTTGGTTAAAAGTTTGTGCATTCCCTTAAATTACACATGCACCAACAAAATATAGTGAAACATACGTAATATACGAGGAGCCTTCAAATATTTGATTTTAAGACAGGAGTAAAGTATTCTTATTTTGAAAAATCTCGGGAAATGTTATTCGAAAAAGTTGTTTAGCATTAAAAAATAGATTGAGATTTGAAGTTATGCCTATATAAGTGAAGTTTCATTCTTCACCCATTTGATTTTGAATGAGGACAACAAAAAAATGAATTTGTTAATATTGACAGCATCCTGTATACGACGGTTTATTTCAAAAGCATGTAATATTACAAATTATACAACTATGGTGTTAACCATGTTCAATTTTTTTGAGAAGTAAAATAATTTTCAAAGTTTTTGGTGCAAAGTTATCTTTATTTTTTGTAACACCGAAAATTACTCATTATTATACAATATTGTAACAAAAACTTAATATTCAATAATATGAAAGCACAAAACATCAAAATAAAATAGGTATTTCGAAACAAACTCATTAATATTCTGGGGATTCAACTTAAAATACTTATTTTGGACAAGAAAATCTCCAGAAAATCTAGTCCCCATTTTAAAAAAATTGGTAAAAACTAAAAATCTACTTAGATGGCCATGACTTCAAATATAAACATATTTTTTAATGCTGAACAACTTTTCCAATCAACATTTCCCGAATTTAAAAAAAATAAGAGTACTTTACTCTTGTCTCAAAATCAAAAATTTGAAGGGTCCTCGTATATTACGTGTGTTTTACTGTATTCTGTTAGTGCATGTTCAGTTTTAGGGGGTGCACGAACTTCTATCAGAAATAACTTTTTGTCGAAAAACCCTTAATAAATAAGTTTCCCATATGGTGCATACTTTGGTGATGACACTGTATGTATATATATATATATATATATATATATATATATATATATATATATATATATATATATATATATATATATATATATATATATATATATATATATATATAAACTATTGCAGCAAGTAAATGAATACTCTTTCAAGTTAGTCCAAGCTTTCGAAAATTTTATTTCCATCATCAGGGAAACTACAATAATATAAGTTTTAAGGTAAGATCGAAAATATTAATTGTTCATGACTTACATCTTATGTGAGGATGGTTACATTGATGTTGAAGAAAAAATGTTGATACATTGGAGAAGATGAAACTTGATATACAATTCTAAATGCTTGAGATTATTTTTTATAAAATATTGTTATTCGTCAGACCCTTATTCACATCATGCGTGCAGGATTCAAATGAACGAGTCTGAGAATAGAACGTTAAAATGCCAGAGTGACATCTGTCAATTGATAAAACTTATATATTCTCACTAGGAGTACCAAGTGTACTCTAGTGAATAATGTAAAATTTATGTTTGAGTAAAATTATTATGAAAGATTAAATTTAAGATATATTATACAATGGAATTGTTTAAATTGATATTGTTTTTGTAAAAGCTTTTATCTAGAGTCAATAAGTAGGAATAAATTTCACTCAAGTGATTAATGTCTGTTTTTTTATTCATACAATTGTTATTTTCAAAAATGTAAGACATTTCTAGAAAGGACATCTTAACTGAGGTTGATTCAGTGGTTAATACTTTCATTGAGTTATAATTCATATGGTGGTCAAACTTATTCACATGGTCTGCTAAAGAGCATCTTTCTGGATGTTATCTACAGTCACTTTTGTGCGAAGTAATTTAAAGGCATATTAAAGATCGCTCAAGTATCCCAAATATATAAGGATATGGTGGTTTAGGGCTTCCTCTATGATTTTTGATACCACTGATAGCAAAGCGACTGATCTATAGTTGTTTGGAAGATTTTTCATGACTTTGTTGGAAACAGGTTGAACGCGAGCAATCTTCCAACAAGAAGGAAAAACCCTTTCCTTGTAATACAGCTTGAAAAGTCTGCAAAATACTGGTGCGAGTTCATGTTGATTTCAAAAAACGCCATCAAAGAGTTTTTACCAAATGTAAGAGTTCTCAAAGAATTGAGAGGAACTTTCTAGTCAATCGACCACCCAGTTTCAAATTGCCAGGTTACAATTCCCCTCAAGCAAAACGGTAGTGTCATGTCAGACCCAGGTGAAATTTACTGAAATTCAGGCTGAGCAGTTTTCAAATGCAGCAAATTTTGCTTCATCTGCCTCACAGTCTTAACAAATGCATCTACTTCTATCCCTGCCACTTTCTGGAATCGAGATTCAAATAATTTCTCTATTAGAACAAAAAGTCAGTTGGACATGATGAACTGTCCGTAATCACATTGTGAAAGATATCACCAGTCATCAATAAGGCTTCAACTTATTTTATGAACCAATCTTTAATCCAGTCCTGCTTTTCTGGAGTTCCACGAAAGGCGCTAATGATACCTACTAGATTTCCTTGGCAGATTCAGTCGATATGGAAATAACATTAGGAATACAATATATTCATTTTCAATTATACAATCACGACGTTCGTTTTAGCATTTTTGCCATCTTCATTTAGTTTTCCGAATTTTAATCGTACACTGATTATGATACGTAGTGTTATCACTTTTTTTAATATTTATTGTAAGTGAAGTTATTCATTGTAGATTTCTGTGTTTGTAATTTATTGATATTTTGAAACCTGAAGATGGCAGAAATAACGAAACGTAAGGTGGCATTGTACCATTAAAAATGAATATATACTATTTCTGATTTCATTTCTATGTATATCGACCAAATCTGCAAAAGGAATCTACTGACCTAATAACACCGTTATATAAAAAAGGTAATCCTGAAGATGTAGACTATAGGTAAATTTCTTTAACATGCGGTTTATTCACAATATTTGAAAAAAATTTGTCGGCTGAATATTTGGATATCTAGAGGTGACTGGCTTTAGAGAACATACGAGGATGGTCTAAAAAGTTTCCGACCTAACAAAGATAGAAAACATTTTTTATTTTTTTTTACCATAGTCTCCTTTCAACACACTTCTCCCAGCGATACTCGGGGTTTTTCTCTGTGAAATAATTGTTCACGAAGGTAATTGCCCCTTCATTTAACGGGAATCTCTGTCGTCCGAGCGCAATTTTCAGATGAGAAAACAAAAAGAAGTCGCTTGGGGCTAAATCTGGTGAGTAAAGCGGATGGTCAAGCAGTTCAAACCGTAATTGGTGGATTTTCGACATGGCAACCGCTGAAGTGTGTAACGGTGCGTTGTCTTGGTGAAACAGGATTTTCTTCCTGCAAATGTGGCCGCGATTTCTGCCTTCAGCTTGTCAAGTAACGATGCGTAGTATACTCCTGTGATGGTTTTCCCTTTCTGAATATAATCGACTGGGATAACTCCATGACTATCCCAAAAAACAATCGGTTTCACTATCCCAGCCGAAAAAACAGATTTTGCTTTTCATGAAGCCGGTTTCCCCTATGCAGTCCCCTGTTTGGACTGTATTTTTCTTTCGGGCGTATAATGATGTATCCAAATTTCATCTACAGTAAATAACTTGTTCCAAAACTTGGATTTTTCGCGCCTAAACCGCACTAAAATAGAATTGGAAATATTCATTTGAACACGGTTTTGGTCTAACGTGAGCAAACGCGGCATCCAACGCGCGGTCAGCTTTCTCAAGCTAAGATGTTGATTTGATATGTGACAAACATGTTTTTTTGACATGTTCATTACCTCTGCTATCTCTCTCACTTCAATTCGGCGGTCGTCTAGCACATTTGGTAAACTTCGGCGATGTTTTTGTCGGTAGTTGCAGTTTTGCGACGTCCCGAACGTTCATCGTCTCCCAAGCTCTTTTTTTGTACCTTGGGAGCTGTCTGACTTATCCATTCAATCCAAGTCTTCAGAAAACACTGCAGCCTCTTGGGCTTATTGCGTTTATTCTCCCATCAGTCTCGTTCCCTATACTAGTTTGTACAGGTTCCGTGTTGGATGTTCGTCATATTCTTCTGGGCGTAATTTTGTACGTCTATATATTGCCTGCCTCCTGTGATTCAGTGCCTCACATTCGCATAAGATGTGTAGAGCTGTTTCTATTCCTTCGTTGCATAATCTGCAGCTGAGGTCTCGGTTGTACAGCCTCATTGTACAGCGGACAATAACCGGTTAATAACCCTGTAATTATTCTGAGCCGATCCCTACTATATTGAAGTAGTTCTTCGGTTCTTTTCTCGGACGGTTATCTAATGAAGGTTCTACTGTGTTTGTTTCCAGGTACTTTTGTCCATTACTCTGTATGCTTCTTATTGGTCCATGTCCTAATCTGGTTTCATACCAATGATTTTGGTACCCCCAGAGCTTGGTCAGGTCCTATATATGAAGTTGATGATCCGCGTCTAGCGCATTCACCAGCTTTATCATTACCTGTGATTCCTAAATGCCCTGGCACCTAGTACAAAGTTGATTTGTTCCGGTTTGCAAATTCATTCAGTTCTTCAAGGCATTTCCAGACTTGATGTTACCTTCGGGTTTGTCAGAGCCCCTAGTGCGCTCTTGCTGTCTGTAAAAATATTGATCCCTTCTTTTCTTTGAGGTCTCAATTTAATAAGCCTTGCACACTGCAAGATAGCATACACTTCCGCCTGAAAGACGGATGTGTATAGTCCTAGCGGATAGCGGTAGTTTAGATTTTTATCCGCTCGGTATATTCCAGATCTCGTTCCATGTTTGGTCTTCGATCCATCTGTATACCTGGTGTTTTTTCTAAACATGTTTTTGGGATCACTAATGGTCTTCCACTCTTCACCGCTTATGATTTTGGCCGTGAAGTTTGTGTTAAAGGTGTACTTTGGTGTCATGTGGTCCCTGCACATATTCAATATGTGCTCCTCCACTTGTTCCGAAATTTCTGTTCGGTCCGGTCTTTTGTAGTTCGGTGAGTTTTCCAGTCTGAATTAGCCCATCCTGGCCTCCCCCATTATCACAAAGTGTAAAGGAGGTAGATTCAGGAGTGTCTCAAATGTAGCTGTTGTGGTAGTTCTCATTGCTCCCGTCATTCCCAAACATGCAAGTCTTTGCACCTAGTTTGCCTAGTTTGTTGATGGCTTTCGCCTGCTTCATCTTTGGCCACCAGACCAGAGATGCGTATGTTATCATGGGTTTGATCACCATCGTGTATAGCCAATATACCATGTCTGGTTTTAGCCCCCATGTTTTTCCATAGGTGCGTCTGGTGAGCAGCAGTGCTACCTCCGCTTGCCTTTTCATCATGTTCAAGTGTTTGTTCCAGGTCAGTTTGGAATCTAGGATAACTCCCAGATATTTAACCTTCCCCAACACTTGTATTTCTTCACCTCGAATTTTTAGCGGTCCGAGACCCTCCGTTTTAGTCCTCTTGGTGAATGCTACTATGGTTGATTTGGATGGGCTTATGTTAAGCCCTTTTCCTTCGGTCCATCTTGTTATAATGTTAAGGTCTGCTGCATGCATCCCTTCACTAATAAAGCATCTGATTAATTTCATTTTACCAAAATTCTTCTTTGATATTGATGATTCATTTTATGTGGAAGCTGAAAAAATATGGATGGAAAAATCAAATGCACCAATACCTGATAACAAAGGCTGTCAAAAATCTTGGGATCTTCCTTTATTGCAGATGTTATCTACAGAACTCATGGCTGCAGCTAAGGACTCCCTTACAGATCAAGCTCGCCTCAAAGCTGTAATAACTAAGGAATCTGGCGCCTGGCTCAACGCACTTCCCGTTGCATCGTTGGGAACATTATTAGACGACGAAAGTTTCAGAATTTCAATAGCTTTTCGTTCAGGATGTTTAATTTGTGTTAATCACCAATGTCGATGCGGTTTCGTTGTTGATGAAAATGTACTCATGGCCTCAGTTATAAATTTAGTGCAGGTCGCTTCTCCCGACATTATGCAGTGAGTGACATAATTGAACGAGCATTGTCAACAGCCAATATCCCTTCTGTGATTGAATCTCTTGGAATTAGCCGAGATGATGGAAAACGTCCTGATGGAATGTCTCTCATTCCTTGGAGACATGGAAAACCTTTGGTTTGGGACTTCACCTGTGTTGATACCTTGGCTCGCTCTCATCTCAATTCAACTTCGCAATCATCTGGTGGGGCCGCTGAATATGCTGAGAAAATGAAACAGTGGAAATACATTTGTCTGGAAGATCGATATATTTTCTATCCAATTGCCATTGAAACATTTGGTAGCTTTGGTTCCTTTGCTTCCGATTTTTTCAGAGATATAGGTCAAAAACTAATTACGGCACCATTTCTCCTTCTCAAAATCTTGATGAAATTTTCTTTAGCCCACTAAACTGGTATGATACTGCGGATTTCTCCCCAGCTTCTTCTGTTAAAAATTATCCAAACGTTAATGAGAGTAAATCAGACTTCAGTTCTAAAAAAATTGTAGAAGAGGACTTAACAGGCAAACCCAACACTAGCAGTTTCAACATCATAAAAGGACAAATGCAGAAGAGAAAAAATGTTCAAATCCAGGAAAATTTTGCAGTGATTCAACAAACTGCCGAATCTCCACCTTTTGCCAACAACCCGCACACTATGATCTTCCCGACGATGAACCACCATCATTCGCCTATGTCTGAACCCGTCAACAATTTTGACGAAATCGCTACTGACCAGGATGCCGAAAATCTGTTCAACGACAATTTTCCCTTATGCCCCTCAACGGTAGGGCAGTGAACTTGCAGCCAAGGGGTCTGCTCAATCAAAACAATCACTGGTATGTCAACTCTATTTTGCAAGCCCTGATCGCATGTCCACCACTCTACAACTTACTAAACAGTGTGAGTAAAAACATCTCTTCGAAGGAGAGAATGTCATCTACCCTGGTTATATTTGGAATGTGCCGTTTTGTGGAACAGTTTGTTCACCTACCTTCCTACTTTTTGACGAAAGACGGGAGAGTAGATAAAAATTCCAAGAATGGCCAAAAAGTTTCAATCAACACTGGCATCCCATTCAGTCCGACTTGGATTTATAAAATGTTGCATAACATGCGGACTGACTGGATCGATGGTAGACAACAAGATGCAGAAGAGTTTCTAGGTTTTCTTTTGAATGGACTCAATGATGAAATGTTTGAGCTGAATGAGTTGGTTAAAAATTATATTAAAGATGAAAAACCTCTCGTTGACTCTGCTTTGAGCAATTATTCAAATAATTTATGGAACATAATAGAGTCGAAAAATAAAGGACATTCAACCAGAAGGATCGACTTCACCAATACACCGATAAGTGACATCTTCGGGGGGCAACTAAAGTCGAGCATTCATCGCAACGTGGACCATATTACTGAGAATACCCAGCCTTTCCTCACCCTGCCACTCAACATTGAGAAAGTGAAGACCGTCAGAGAAGCGCTTAAGGTACTTGTCTCCAAGAACATTTTAGAGGGAGTGACTTCGTCGAAAACAAACGAGAAGGTCGAAGCGTGGGAACAAATTACGCTCTGCAAACTTCCCGTTATCCTTATTTTGCATCTGAAGTTTTTCAAATACAGTACCTACCATGAAAGCAAAAATGCCAATATTGGACAGTACGTGACCGATGCCTTCCACGTCGGCTACAATTGCTGGATTAGGTACGACGATTCTTCGGTCAAGACCGTGCAAAATGAAGACGTATTGAAACCCCAGGGAACGCGAGTTCCTTATTTGCTGTTCTACAGGAAAAGCGATATTTTCCTATCTAAATAAGGTTGCGTAGAGTTACGTAGAATTCAGCGTCTGGAATCTTATGGAATTTCTCGTTTAAATTTTTATTGAAACTGATATGTTTTTTGGTTTTAATGAATTATTTTATTCTTTCATTAGTGATAGGTATTGTTCAAATTTTAATGTTATATGTAGTTTTGATGATATTCAGAATAATTTTATCTTTATTCAGCTGTACACTTCTGACAATTAAAATGAAAATTTTCTTGTGTTATTTATTCAAATATGTAATTATCACACTATTACTCAGTAGTAATTTAATTGAAATCAAACGTCAATAACGTAACTTCTACACTACAATGACAATCACAACATAGGCATAATTTTAATGGGAGGGATAGATTGACAGCAAATTATCAATATTCAGCTTCAGTTTTGTTAGGAATTATCCCAAATATCCCCTTTCTGTGATATTTAATCTGGAAATTTTTACATGTAACAGTCGCTGAGCTCCTCAAAATATTACCTGCCTACATTGATAAATGAAGTCAAGGCAACATTTTGGTTTTTCACTATAGAAGACCAGATTAATTTTCGTGGACCCCTTACAAATTGTAAACCTTCATTTTTTGGTCACGCCAACGTACACTCTCGTCGAGTCTCTCATGGAACCCTGGAAGTCCATCTGGACCACTTTGGAAATCACTGTTGTAGACGCTGAAAATATCGAAGAGGAAACTTCCAATGACTGCTTTAGTAAATGAAACCTCAACCAAAGAATTTGAAAATGTCAATCACAATGACCACATATGACCTAGTTTTTCTCAATTGCATTATTACAAAAGTGAACATACGAAAGAAGGTCACCTGTTGACCCTGATGCCAAAACGATATTCATGGTTGATGAGATGGTGAATTGTTCAGGTCCTATTCACCCAGGTTGGACAAACTCAAGCGGCTCCTAAAATATGTCGGAGTTGTGGTTTCAGACCTGAATAAAATAACCATATTAACCGCGTTCTGTTCGGGACGACTCGAAATTTCTTATTTCGCAGCATCTGAAAAAAAATCAATTGGGTTTTTCGAATAGTGTGGGAGTTTATTTTGAAAATAACTCGGATTTGGTTTCGAATCTTCATGTTCATCAAAAATCATTAACATTTTTAGATGCTTTTGAAAAACGATTCTTCCAGTTGTTGATTAATTAAACGACTATTCGACACTAAAAAAGACATAGAAGTTTTGTCACTATGATACTTCGTAAAAATCATTCACACAACTACCTAATCAATTTAGTTGGTGATATTCGTTGAGGATTGCATTGTTGGCCAATGGTTAATATTTGTTGATAATTTAGTTATCACCCCAAGACGATTGTGGCTACAAAAAATCTAAACTTTCTGATGTAGCTTGGTTTAAAATCTGTTTTCTTCTTTTTTTCCATTCTTCCATTGATTCAGTCATTATTTTATAATTATTTCTTTATTTTGCATACTTATTTTTTATATATTATCGATGTTGCATTCATTGTTCGAAGTGTTCAATTCATTCCTATTCCAGGTCATAATGAAAGTTTTTTTTGCAAACTGGCCTTCTTATATTTTTGATATCCATTGTAAATTATTGCCTTTCTAACATTATTCCACTTTTCTAGCTAACTCATCCGAATATTTCGATTCTGATGTTTTCAGTAATTTATTCTTCTTTCCCATGATTATCAAATCTGTGAATGACATTTAGGACAAAGAAAAAACGAAATTCAACAGAAAAAAAGGTTTTTTTAAACAAGATGCACTTTGAAAAATATAATTTCTCGAAGATACGATCTGTACAGAAAACGATTTTTTCAAGGAAATATAAATTTTTGTTTTTCGAATATCTTATTGCAATTACATTCAGAATTCAACGAAATGATAACATATTTTGCACTGGTTTTCCATTAGAGAAAATAAGTCCATTTTAGTGCAGTATTTTTCACAAAACACTTCTCTCTATATTAGAGTCCACGAATTTTCATTGACTGTTATATAATTTCGAAGACGGCAAAACATAACAAAATCAATAAAAAAAATATAATTTACTGAAAACCTAAGTGGAACTATGAATAAAAATGAGTACTAGTGATCTCACCTTACAACAAACCATTAATATTTCATCAATTGACGTTAGTGCTCTGACGTTACATATGTTCATTAGATTTCTACAATAACAATATTGGTAAATATCCTGATGTATTCATAAATATTCATCAAATCTTATTTTTTTGATAGGAAAATTCTTTTAAATCACAGAATAATTTGGGTTTTTCATATAATGTGACAGAAACTAATATCCTGTTGTTACTTATGAAGTTTCAATTTGCATGCGAATAAACAATGATGACATATCATGCCCTAACAACTTGTTTGTAGATGCTGTTTAATATTTAGTGAGTTTCAGAAGATTTTCTAGAAATACTCTTGGCCAAAACCCTTAAAAATCCAAACCATGATACGTGTTTCCAGAATTTTGACAGTTATCAGTATAATGTAATCATCAGTGATACAAATTAGTAAAAACATCTGACATGATGGGGAAACATTGACCTCCGGAAGACTTTGACCATATGAATACTTGAAAAAACAACTTAGCTTGTTAAATTGTTTGTTGATTAATATGGAATGAACAGGATATCAGTCAATAATATTTCAAATTGAAGCTAGAAATAGTTGAAATATTTGATAACATTTACTACTGTTTTTGGGTGTATAAATCTAAATGAACGAAGCTATATCAATTGAGAATTTATCAAACTGAATAGTTCACCCCGGAAATATGCTCCTGCGTAATATAAACCACTGACAAGTATATATATATATATATATATATATATATATATATATATATATATATATATATATATATATATATATATATATATATATATATATATATATATATATATATATATATGGTATCCCAGAGCTTCTAGGCCAGCAGATATCTCAGTCACCTGCAGAAAAAAATTGAAAAAAAATATGTATATCATAGAAGACCACCAGCACTTTCATGTAGCAGAGCAAAATCCACCCCCTCGCGAGCAACCCCTGCGAAACCACCCCTAACTTTTGTTTTTCAAATGGCAACCCCATGTTGTTTGTCGTTCAACTGACAGCTCTTGTTATTTCTCAACCAACGATATATCATAATTGTTCGAGAAAATTGAATACGTTAGTGGGTACTATTAACTGGACTGATCGAATTGTTCTGCATTGTAGACACCAGAAAAAGTGGACGCTACGCAGAAAAAGAGGCGATAAAATGGTAGAACTTTTTGTGCTTCCTTTCATTCCTCTGATATCTGGATGACACATTGCCATCAGTCGTGATATTGTTGTTATATATCAAAATGCCTTTTACCTTCACTCCCAACGAATACGTTGATATGCTTTTAATTTTTGGTGAATGCCGAAAGAATAAACGTGCTGCGGAGAGGCTGTATGGGCAGCGCTTTCCTGATCGTCGACAACCAGGTCGTAATACGTTTTCGTATGTAGAAAATACCATGCGAACGGGATCATTTCCAGGAAAAACAGATCAAGTACATCCTACTCCCGTGCGAACTGAGGAAAATTGCATAAATGTGTCGGCCTACGCCGAAGTACATCCTCATATTTCGGTTCGTGCATTGGCGGTAGAGATTGGGATCAGTAAGTCATCTGTGCAAAGAATTTTCAAACAGTATAGTATCATCCCTTCAAAATTCATTTACACCAAGGACTCAGACCTACCGATTTCGAAAGACGAACGGCATTCATTGCTCACATTCAAGTTTTAGTCCATGACAATCCAAACATCCTCAATCAAATCTTGTGGAGTGACGAATCCCGCTTCCATAATAATGGTACGGTTAATCGACATAACATGCACTATTGGTCAGAGGACAACCCTCACTGGATTAGAGAAACCAATTTCCAAACAATGTGGGGTGTGAACGTGTGGTGT
Source organism: Leptinotarsa decemlineata (assembly GCF_025532065.1). Lineage (NCBI taxonomy): Eukaryota > Metazoa > Arthropoda > Insecta > Coleoptera > Chrysomelidae > Leptinotarsa > Leptinotarsa decemlineata. The sequence goes on from NW_027412587.1 coordinate 6,717,482, forward strand.
GGTTTACATAATGGACGACTCATCGGGCCCCATTTTTTCCAAGACACTTTGACGGGCCACCGATATTTACATTTCTTGGAAAATTGTTTACCTGCCCTCATGGAAGATATTCCACTTGAAGAACGACAACAAATGTGGTGGCAACAAGATGGTGCTCCTGCACATAACCATAATGTAGTTACTACATTCCTCAATGATACTTTTCGAGACCGTTGGATTGGAAATAGTGGACCTGTGCGATGGCCTGCACGTTCTCCAGATCTCACGCCACTGGACTTTTTCCTGTGGGGATATCTGAAACGAGTTGCCTTCGAAACACAACCAATGAATATTGACGATTTAACCCAAAAAATTTGTCATACCGTTACTCCGGAAATGATTAGGGCTTCCTGTACTCGCGCGCTGATTCGGCGACTTGAAGCATGTGTGGCAAGTGCTGGCCAACATTTTGAACATTTTCTGTAGTATCATGTATCAAAATACAGATGACCTTAAACATTAATATTTCATTTGTGTTTTTATTTTCTATGATTCTGCATGTCATTCTACCTACCATGATACATCATTGACCGAGAAATGAAAAAGACTGTAAGTTGAACCAAAACAAACATGGGCGTGCCATTTGAAAAACAAAAGTTAGGGGTGCTTTCTTGGGGGTTGAGATATCTGCTGGCCTAAAAGCTCTGGGACACCCGGTATATATAAATATATATATATATATATATATATATATATATATATATATATATATATATATATACAAAACTTGAAATTTGTTGGTAGCCGGTTTTACAAAATGGCCTTCTCAACTGAAATATTTTCAACTTCCGGTCTCTTTCTTTTATACCGGAAGTTGAGGGTAACTTCCTTATTTCAAATAGAACCCCCTGTATTTTAACGTTTGTTTCAAGGTAATTGACAATGTTTCATGATGAATTTCAGTAGTTCGGACTTCCACTGTCTACTATATGAAATGATTTGAAATCCCTGAAACAACTAAAAAAGAAGAATTAAAAATGAATAGCTGAAAATAACAATTATATTAAGCAAAATGAACCTGAAACGCGATAATAGTGAAATAAAATACGAGTAAAAATAGAACAATTGAATAAATAAAAAATAAAGAAATGAAAAGAAGAAAATAAAAATAAAAAGTGGAGAGATTCCAAATCACGTTAGTTCACGACGTTTCGATTGTTAGTATCTACAATCGTCTTCGGGTGATGACTGGACTGACTTCTCGGAGAGATGACTATTTATAGGTCGTTCGAGTACTTTCACTTATCCCCGCTTTCCATTTTCCGCTTCACTGGTTCCATGGGAGATGACCGTTTTGGCGGGAGTTGGCCATTTTTCGCTTGATGATAGGTTTCCATATGTTGCGTATTTCTACGCTGGCTTGGCTGAATATGTTGTTGGACAACATGTATGCGGCTTCCTTGAATTTTCTCCTAAACCAATGTTCCTCTCTGTGCAAGATCTCAGCTTGGGACCACTCGATGTTGTGTTGATGGGTCCAAACATGGTCTGTTATTCCTGATTTGCTGGTTTCACCTCGCTCTGTGTGTTTCTTGTGCTCGGCAATGCGAACATTCAATGGTCTCTTAGTTTCACCAATATAGGATTTTCCGCACTCACAGGGTATCCGGTAAATGCAATTCTTGAAATCACAGTCCACGTTTGGTGGCCTGGTTTTCGTGAGGCTGCTACGGATAGTGTTACCGGATTTGAAGCAGGTTCTGATGTTGTATTTGGAACCAATTATTCTTATCCTCTCCGATAATCTTCTGATGTAGGGAAGTGCAAGCACTGGTTGTGACGGCTTCTCTTCCTTGAAGATAATTTTTGATGATGTCTAGTTTTTTCTCGAGACCTTCCTCCGTATAACAGAGCCCAAAAGCACGGTCTAATGGAGTCTTGATGATTTCTCTTTCAGTCGATTGATGACGGTTGGATTCAAAGTTCAGATACTGTCCCGTGTGAGTGGGTTTTCGGTATACAGATGTTTCCCACTTAGTGTCGGTCCTCTTCACCAAAACGTCTAAGAATGGCAATTCGTTGTGGATTTCCTTCTCCGTTGTGAAAGTGATGGAAGGTCTCACGCTGTTGATGTGTTTCAGGAAGGTATTCCATATTATGAAGGTGTCGTCAACATATCTCAACCAGACTTGAGGTTTCTTGTGGGCTTCTTCAATGGCCAGTGTTTCAAACCACTCCATATATATGTTGGCTATGACTGGTGAAAGTGGCGATCCCATTGGCAGTCCCTCATCTTGTGTAAAGATTTCGTTCTTCAGTTGGAAATAACAGTGTCGTACACAGCATCCTAGTAATTCCTTAATCATTATGTTCTCTCTTTCAGGTTCCCGTCTTCAGATAGCTTTCTCTGTATGATTTGGAGTGCTTCTTCTACCGGAACGTTGATGTAAAGGCGTTCCACGTCGAAACTAATTAGTTGATCTTCCTGTGTAACCTCAATTGACCCTAGTAGTTCAACAAATTGCCTTGAATTCTTCACAAAAGACGATGTTTCTCCTTGTAATGGTTGTATTGAGGAAAGTAAAAATCTAGACAAGTTTTGAGTAGCCGAATCTCTGGAGCTCATGATCGGTCGAAGCGGAACGTTCTTCTTGTGGATTTTGGATAGTTCATACACGTGACGGGGCTTACTGTGGTTCAGTGTTAGCGATGATATTTCCTTGTCCGAAAAATAGGCTTGGTGTTTTTTCAAAATTTGGTACAACTTCCTTTCGATTGATGCAGTATGGGCCCGTACGATCTTTGTGTATCGTCCCTTCTGAAGAACCTCATCGATCTTCTGTTCGTAGAGAAAGGTATCCATCACCACAGTAGCGTTTCCTCAATCTGCAGGTAGGATCTTGATGGTGTTGTCTCTACGTAGGCCGTTCAGAGCTCTACATTCTTCATTGCTGATGTCAGATGTATCCAGCTGTTCTCTAATTTTCCATCCGAACTCTTCTGCCTCGGTCTGGTCGATAAGGGAACTGGTGGATTTCACTGCAGTAATTATCTCCAAAGTGGGCACAACATTATCTATCCATATACCAATTTACACTTCAATCCGTTGGGGTGTTTAGGCATGAAAAAGTAAAAAACGTAAATACATATATTATATTCATTCAACCTCATGAACTTTTCGCATTTATAATATTAGTGGGAGTTGGATCAGTAGGATTATCAATGTATTTCATTCTAATTCTTTCAGTTCTTTTTGCAGTTTTGCAGTTGGACACCTGAAGTTTTGGATAATGAAAAAATATTCAAACTATTTCTTCGAAATGGTCTGTCACGGAACTAAATATGACAAACCAAATTCTACGCGGGCGAAGCCGCGGGCATATATACAATATCCATAGATTTGTTGGTGATAGCAGGGGAGCCCACGATGCAAAATGGGGATTTACTGGACCGTCATTGAGACATATTAGGTTGCAAAGCTTAGATGATAAGAAGAAGAAAATGTTACAATATATACCTTTTCATCGGTGGGGAAAGCGGCTATAGATTTTTAAATATGTAAAAAAATACTGTTGCATGGACATACTCGAGCGCGTTATATATTGATAGCATCAATGTCCTACGAATTTTCAATGATGTGGGTGGTTGTATGTAAGGGTTGAAAGTGAAAAGAAAAAAAATTCAATCGAGCGCGTCAGATTTTCTAAGGGGGTGTTGAGTGCAACTAAAAAAAGCTCTCATTCAATAATCTGACGATTTCGATCTGACACAAACTCACGGCCATTATTATAATGTGCAAAAAAAACTCGCCATTTTGAAATACTCAAGCGCGTCAGATTGACATATATATATATATATATATATATATATATATATATATATATATATATATATATATATATATATATATATATATATGGTTCATTTTTATGTTTTAGACGTGCTGTCTCATAATCTGACAATTATCTAGAGGGATTCGCTTAATCTGACAAAAACAATATCTTTTTTAATTTCCTTTTTAATTCATTGTACTCAGTTAATTGAAAAGCTCAGGAAATAGCATGCAAATGAATAAGTGTATGTTTTTTAAGTAGAAAACTTGTATTTATAAAAAAAATATTTTAAAAAAATGTTCAAAAAAATAAAATTTTTCATAATCAATTGATTAATTAATGAAGAAGAGATAAATTGAACTTCCTATGTTTTTACCACTTTTATTTGTAACTAACGTTACTGCAGTTTCGTTCCATAAGGACATTTTCAAACTTATACAAATAAAAGTAGTAGAAAACATTGGAAATTTAATTTCTCTTTTCTTCATTATGATTTTCTACCACGTAGTAACGGTTACATCCATCAATTATTTGATTTATTAATCATCATCTTCATCACGAACGAGTCTCTGTGATCAACTGTGATGGCGTCATGGCAACAGAATTCAGAGTGGGGACGAAGTGAGAGAGTAATAGATAGAGAAAGAGTGAATAGAGAAAAGAGGAAATCGGAAATCGTCAGATTTTCGTTTTCCTTGAATTATTTCCTTCAAAATGAAAAAAAAAATAAGCTACGCTCGAAAATATCGAAATGACGTTATTTTTTTACAACTTTGCTGCCCTCTCCTTTCTTTACGTCACTCTCAAATTGTCAGATTACTGGAATATACAATGTATAGCAGGTAATTAACTCACCCTACCTTAATCTGATGCGCTCGAGAATTTCTGATGATCAATTCTTTTTATTAATCTGATTCTTTATCCTTCACGGGCGGTCTTATATATGGCGCTCATATTTGATGGAGGTACTTACCCGGGTACAACGTATCCCCCCTGTATATTAATCTGCCGCGCTTCAGTTAATCCCGAAATCCCCGCTTGGGCTCCCCTATTATGAGCATTCAGTTGCTACGCTACTGTAACAGTATCCTGAACTGCGAGTTCGCCATACCAAGTATGTGGAAAAAGTATTCTTTTCAATTCACAAATTCTAAAAAGCAATAATAGATCCAATAATCAAAGGTAGAACTGGATACCCTGGCGACAAAAAAATCCAAAGCGAGTACTTACTTTTTCCAAACACAAGAACTGGAACACTCTCCTTGACGCACGTTTCACCAACAAGGAAATGAATACGATGAAAACGCCATCTTAGTTGGTGAAACTCGCATCGATAAGCGTGTTGCAGTTCTGATATTTGGGAACCGTACTTGTTTTATATTGAAAAATAATATTATGAGTTTTTTTCAATCTTTTTATTTTTCACTTCTCTGTCAACAAACAAATAATTTTTTTTCGATGGTGGAGTAGTAGAAGGCCAATAAGCCATTTTCCTCAGAAAACTGGTCTCTTCTAAAAATATCTCCTTTTCGAACATCATTTATGTTTATTGTCAGTTTATTATAATGAACTAATTTGGGGACACATTCACGAAGTTTTCTTCTTCATTTTTATGTAGTTTAGTATCGAAAATTTGAATAGATACAGGTATTCAAGACAATAAATGCCAGATTAGAATGAGTATTTCAACTTGCCTTTGTCATTTTTATTATAGTGTTCTGAACTGATACCCAACAACATATATCCAGATGAAAATCGAGCAATTGATGAATTTGTTACTGTCTTTGAGGAAAAAAATGGTTATTTTGTTTTCTGAAAATATTTTATTGGGTGGAGAATTTACTCTGAGGTGGTGTGAAATTCCCATTGAAAACTTGGTGTATCAACTTGGCATGAGAGTCGGAAATATTTATATTCAAATTAAAGGAAAAATAATATGCTTATCAATTTGAATTTTCGTTATAGATAGAGAGAGCAACAGTCTTATATGAAGCTGAAACATTGAAGACTAATGAAAGTTAGTTGAATTGAAATTTTTTAGATATTATATTGTACTTGCTGAAAAAAATTAAAATATATTTTTAAGGTTCTAGGTATATGGATTTCAAATCTAAGAAACCACTTCCATTGTTTACTGCGATGGATACTCGTATACTTGAGAATAAATGAAATAGCATGAATTTATAAACTCGTTTTCAGATATTTCCTGATGGAACAAAAAAAAAACAAAACAAGACAAAATGGTCAAGGCTTACGAAGCCGAGGTTTCTACATTTTAAGTTAATATCTCCAACGATTGGATATTACGGATATTACTGGATGTTACGCGTATTTATCCAGTCATCGGAGATATAAACACGGGATGCATAAACCTCTGAAGAACATAGCCACTCGCGCTAGCGAAACGTGAGGATTTTTTTAAAGACAAAACACAAGCACTAAAGGAAAATCCTCAAGGCGCTCTCATAGCGGTGCTTATGCAAAAGTGGCAATTCACATTGGATTTGAATCGCTGGAGATTAAATCCATTTGGAAAAGAGTTCTCAGGAAGTTTATTCCATATAAACGCAGTTTTCAAGATGGAAGATTACTCAAATAGTGGAGTTGAGGTGTACTAAGTTGAACCTCAGAACGATAAGCAGCCACAGTCCGTCGTGTATTTCTGATATATGCCGCTCTTTGTGGAATCAAATGTGCCAAATCACTCCAACACCTCCAGTGAAAATATCTGAAGAAGAGAGAAAAATTACCAACCTTTCTTCGATGTTTCAGGCTATGTGAACCATTCTGTTTTATAACAAAAGTTGTGTCATCATGGTATCAGGGGTAAAGCTTTAGATCTCATGGAATCGTATCCTAGCAACAGAAAATGAAAAATTTGCATTAAACATCAAACAGAAGTTTTTTACTTTGACATAGCTGATATGCATAAAGGTGTTCCACAAGGAAGTGTACTAGGTCCTTTGTTGTTTATCATTTATATAAACGATTTTTCGGAAATTTAAAAAAATACTAGCACCAAACTTGTCAGTTATGCTAATGATTCCAATCTTGTTATACCTCTTGACTGCCATATGAATTTGGAAAGTGATGTATTGAATGTTGTTTTTACATCCTCAACATATATCATTCAAAATTAACTTCTTTTGAATACAGCCAAAACTAATTGTATAGTTTTCAGAACAGTTAATACTTCCATCATTATTCCTGAGTAAGTGAGCATGAGCCCTGAAAAGTTGAAATTTTCGTCATGCACAAAAATGTTGGGTGTCTATCTAGATGACAAATTAAACTTTGACGTACATATTGAGCATCTGGCAAAAAAAGTGGCTAGCAAATGTTACGCAATTAGATTTTTGAGAATTCACTTAAATACTGCTGCACTAAAAACAGCATACTGTGGAACCTTATATCCTTTCCTCATTCACGGAGTTATGTTTTGGGGTGGAAGCACTAACTTGGAACGCATTTTCATTATGCAAAAACGTATAATAAAGAATATGCTTAATATGAACTTAACAGACTCCTGTGGCGGAATTTTTAAAAGTAATAAATTACTTACTTTATATGGGATCTATATTTATGTTTGTGTTATTTTCGTTTATGACAAAGAAAAAAAATTCGAACCTCTTTCTACCTAAACATAGACTAAAAACTAAACAAAGAGGTCCACGCTATATGGCCATCAAACTATACAATCATTTACCACTGACAATCAGAGAAGGCAGACAGCATACTTTCAAAATTCTAGTTTTCGATTTGTTGTGTAATATGGAACCGTATTCGATGCAAGAATTTTTTATGGCAACTTCATGACGTTTGCAGAAAACAGAAGAAGGAAAGATATTAGTATTAGCCATCAACATTTTTATAATCCTAACAAATATAGACATGATATACGTGAGAGTATATTTTCATTTTCATTATATTTTGATATCTATATATTGTAGACAAATGCGTTTATATCTGTGACACTTATCTTTTTTTTTTCTCTTTTTTTTTTCAATATTGAGTTATACCAAAATGTACTCCCACGAATTTATAAACATGTGATGATCATTTGTTATCTTTTGTTGTATTCTAGTTACCTTACTGACTTAAGTTTACATATGTTCAATTCGGAAACTTCAATAAATCTATCTATCTATCTATCTATCGAGGTTGCACGTGATGTTCACGTTTCTAATCTGGCGGATGTCTCTTTTCTGAATGGAATTCAGCAACATCAGGGTATGTTTGGGGGCAGCATGGGGGTATGTTTGCTGAATGCGAGCAATCTTCCAACAAGAAGGAAAAACCCCTTTCTGGTAAGACAGGTTGGAAAGTTTGAAAATTACTGGTCCAGTGCATTTGCGCGCTTTTTAGGTACGATGCCGGGCACTTCATCAGGGCCAGACGCCTTGTTGATATTGAACTGTTTCAAAATTCGCCTGACTAGGCGCTGTCGGCATTATGGATTCTAGTGTAGGAATAGTGGGTGGTGCCTTTCCCAGAAAATCGACTGTGGAGTGTGACGCAAATTGTTCAAAATCAAATCAAATCAAAATTTATTCAATTCAGATTATTATAGAATATAAACCATTACAACTTATTTTACAGAACTATCTTTTACATCAATGGAGGATCGTAGCAATCTAAGCCAAGCTTGTGTTACAGCCACGAATCCAATACAAACAATACATTTACAAACTAAGATGATCCTAGTGATTAGTTCTGGAAAGTCCTTGAAGGAAGACCAAAATGATGAGCATCAAATGAAGAGTATCAAATACGAAAGAAGATACAGAAACAACAGCTTGTGACATTGTTTGGAGTGATTGCAGTATGGTGAATTAGTCAACTATTCCGTATTGTTTTCAATCTGTGGTAGTGTTCAGCTAGTAGATTTGTTTTTTCTATGGCTGTTGTTGCAATTGAACCATACTCTTGTGTTAGTAGTGGAATTGTGGATTTTGTAAAGTTCTGATTCAAAAAATAGTAGAACTGAAACCCAACAGGAGTTTTTACTTCATGCACTGCTTTAGCTACCCTGTATCATTGAAGTAAACCCATTATATGCGATGTTAAGTATATTTCCTTCGGAAAATAATAGCAATAAATTGTTTTCGTGTAATGAAGCAATAATTTTTCCATAATGATAATAATCTCCAACTATTTGTTGAATCAGTAAATTGAAAAAAAAAATAACCAAATGACTTTCGGTGATAACTGCACCGGATGACAACGAAACCATTGTACATGGCCTCATTCAGTTGTCTCTGGGGTAAGAAATTCGAAACCAATATTCTCTGAAACCAATATTCATAAAAGAAAAAAAATTGAGAAGTTGTATCGATTCAACTGGAAAAGAATCCATGTCAAAATTTTAAATAGATGTTTTTTATATTTCTCCTGGCTAGTTCGTACTGAAAACTTTGGCGAAAAAGGAATCTATTGAAAACATTTTCCTAACACCAGAAAAAAATTACGGTCTCTCGACGCGCGTTTGGTTTCGTGGCTTTCAAAACTGCACGTACACTTCAGCATATGTTGTACAAAAGTCTGGAATTTATAATAATGATAACTTCATTCACAGTGAAAATATATAAATAATAAAAATGCATGAAGTGAACAAGGTGGTTTTCCATAAAATTGACGAATGTATAAAATTTATCGAATGTTAAAATATAAAATTTTAGAATTTATAACTATTTAGCTCTAAAATATAATATCTGAAGTCAGTTAAAATGGCATTGAATGAAAGGTACACAATTCAATTAATGCATGAAAGTACTATGATACAATGATTGTATTTCATTAGGGTTCAAATAGTTGGGACAACAATTCTCTTTCATTTTCATCAATGTATTTCCTTATTTTTTTGAAGTCTTGTTTATTTTTACTTTTTTTTGTATCTGTATGTTGTATCTGAGATTTTTTCGTAAAATTAATTTCATGAACCGTCTCTGTATTACCTCTAATTGATTGTGATGAGTTTTGAGGGCACCACCTCAAGCTATAAATTCGTAGCGGATACGAGGGCGAGGTAGATTACTTTCATTTCTTTGATGGGTAAGTAAGTATTTTATTATTTAAATTTATATAGAATGGTTTGAAGTTACGAAATGAGCTGCAAGGATTGTGATAAGAAATATGTTGGTCAAACCAAACGGATTATATCAGCTCGCTACAAGGAACATATTTCATATGTTCGGTTCCATAGACCGCAGAAATCTAGCCCTTCGTTTGGTCTTATACGTAATGATTCTGCATAAAAAATAGGTGAATATTAGAGATAGTCACAAACATAGGGAAATACATAACAAATTGTGTGTGAGGTTGGATTTATCCAATCCGCACAATAGCGTAAATTTCCGCTTGAAATACAGTCAAATAAGTTCCAATGCAGATATATATCTCTGTCCTGGGTCTGCGACTGAAAACACCTGCACCACAACCGGAAGGTGTTTTTGATCCATCTGTGAACCAACAACTATCTGCTCTAAATATTTCCTTCTCCCGGAGGATCCAATCCTCTCTACTCGGGAATAGTACTTTTTAAGGCAATTTGTAGTTGACAGTTGGAGGCATAAAGTAGGAGGTCATTTCCAGAATGCTGTGACTTTCAGTATCAACTAACAGCCTGTTGTACTCTATATTAAATTGATTTGTGCAATTGGCAATGTGCACAAGTCTATATGCAGTCCATCTAGCCTTTCTCTCCTGAAAAATGTGGAGAGGAGGTAGATTCAGAAGGATCTCCATGGCTGCTGACGGTGTGATGCTGATGGCGCCACTGATCAGACCAGCCTGTCTCTGTTAGCCAGAGAGCTTCGCATGGGACGTTTTATGTAAAGCCTTCGGCCACCAAGCAATTGCACCATTAGTGATCATTGGTCTGACAATCATCACATAAATCCAATGGATTTGTTTGGGACCTAAACCCCAAATTTTATCACAAATCCTTCGACATGTCCATAGAGACAGTCTGGTTTTATGTAAAACTTCCAGTGTCAACCAATAGTCTGTTGTACTCTTCATTCAAATGTTTTGTGCAATTGGTAATGTGCACAAGTCTGTAGGCAGTCCATCTAGCTTTTTTCTTCAGAAAAATGTGGAGAAGAGGTAGATCTAGAAGGATCTCCATGGCCGCTGACGGTGTGGAACTGATGGCACCAGTAATAGAAAGACAAGCCTGTCTTTGTAAGCCAGAGAGCTTCGCTTGGGCCGTTTTCTGTAAAGCCTTCGGCTACCAAGCAACGGCACAATAAGTGATCATTGGTCTGACAATCATCACATAAATCCAATGGATTTGTTTGGCACATATGCCCCAAGTTTTACCACAAATTTCTCAACATGTCCATAAAGACAGTCTGGTTTTATGTAAAACTTGTTCCAAGTGAGCGTTCCAGGTGAGTCTTTTATCAAGGACAATGTCAAGATATTTCACCTCCGTTCCAAATAGAATGACCTCACCATTGAGGGAAATTGGCGTTAGATCGTCCATTTTTCTCCTCTTGGTGAAGGGGATTAACACAGTTTTGCTGGGGTTGACAGACCCCTGCTCCATCAGGCACCAACTGTGAACAACGTTCAACATTATTTGGAGGATATTACAAGCTACCCTTCCCGACGTGGACCTTGCCAGGATGACAAGGTCATCTGCATAAGCTTGCAAATCAACTTTTCTTCTGTCAAGGGCATCAATCAGATTTTCCGTCAGAAGCGACCACAGAAGGGGAGATAGTACCCCACCTTGAGGCCAGTCCCTGGTGACCCTGAACCTGATGGCCTCGCGTTGAAAAATCGTAGTTGCATTTCTGTTTACTAGCGTGGCATAGATCCAGCCAGTTATGGTCGATTTTATACCCTTCCTAGCCAGAGACAAGCCTGTAGATTTAGATAGTGCATTGTCAAATACTCCTTCAATATCAAGAAATACAGCAGAAATAGTGCTGAAGAGGCAAAAAAGCAAATGTCTTATTCCGAAACATCTATGTCCGCCACTGAGGATGACAGTGTTTCTTGTTTCATACTATATTGTGTATCAATTTTGTGATTAATATCTGATTCGATTCCATAACAAATGTTTGGCGCACAAACTGAACAGGAAACATTTTTTTTTTAGTATAACTCATTGTTCACACGGAAGTATTAGCAGGGGAGCCCACAATGCAAAATGGGGATTTACTCGAGCGTCATTGAGACATATTAGGTTGCAAAGCTTAGATGATAAGTTGAAAAAAATGTTATATAATATATACCTTTTCATCGGTGGGGGAAGCGGCTATAGATTTTTAAATATGTAAAAAAACACTGTTGCATGGACATACTCGAGCGCGTCAGATATTGATAGCATCAGTGTCCTACGTATTTTTAATAATGTTGGTATGTTATTCTGATCGTTTGCATGATGTGGGTGGTTGTACGTAAGGGGTTAAAAGTGAAAAGAAAAAAAAATGAATCAAGCGTATAAGTTTGAAAATGTCCTTATAGGACGAAACTGCAGTAACGTTAGTTACAAATAAAAGTGGTAAAAACATAGGAAGTTTTATTTATCTTTTCTTTTTTATGATTTTCTACCACGTAGTAACGGCTACATCCAGCAATTAAATGATTAATTAATCATCATCTTCATCACGAACGAGTCTCTGTGTGATCAGCTGTGATGGCGTCATGGCAACAGAATTCAGAGTGGGAACGAAGTGAAAGAGTAATAGACAGACAAAAAGTAAATAGAGAATAGAGGAATAGAAACTCGGAGAGGGAAATATGGGTATCACACAGCTGCACGTATTAAACTTTATCGACGAATTTTTGTTATTTCGGCTTGCGCAAATCGTCAGATTATATATTTTTTGTTATCCTTGAATCATTTCCTTCAAAATAAAAAAAAACAGCTACGCTCGAGAATGTCGAAATGACGTTATTTTTTTACAACTTTGCTGCCCTCCCCTTTCTTTACGTCACTCTCAAATTGTCAGATTATTACACTTTTCAGCAGGTTATTAACTCACCCTACCTTAATCTGACGCGCTCGAGAATTTCTGATGATCACATTTTTTTAATAATCTGATCCTTTATCTTAACCGGGTACAAGGTATCCCCCTGTATAATAATCTGCCGCGCTTTAGTAAATCCCAAAATCCCCGCTTGGGCTCCCCCATTATATGTAGTTGTTTGAAAAAATGGTCTTTCTTTCAGTTTGTATCTGAAAGCCACTTCTTTGCATGATCTACATATTTTTGCGAAGATTTTATTCTTGACCTGAGTTTATTTCCTGTCGAGCCAATTACATCAGAATCAATTGAATGGAGCCATGCATCATGCTCTCATCACCAAAAATGCCAGGTTTCAAAGCATCTGAACATCGTATTTCCTTATTGAAAACATATGTAAGAATTTTGATAGTAATAAATACCAACGTCAACAAAACAGGTGTGTTGATGCTTGAAATCAGTCATTTATGTAAATTGCCAACCAGTAATAATGTCGATAGAAAATTATCCATTCTAATAATAATTGATTCACTCGGAAAAATTTCAAATATATTCTTGCTCATTTGAATCCGGTATTCAATGTTTAATTTGTAAGTGACCCGATAAGAAAACCAATAAATTCAGTCTGTTTACTTAAAAAAACGTTATCGCTTCATTTTAATTGAAGTAATCAATTCCGGAATCGGTTAGTATGGTATTTAAAAATAATGGAAATATCAAGTGTGGCGACACTTCACTGTAATTACAAGAATGTTCAAATGAAAATATATTTTATTGAAGAGCAAATTATCCTGTGGTTTTGAGACTTCTTATGTTTCTACAATTACAATCCTATTATATTTCCTATAGAATTTTGATAATCATATGATTCACTTTTTTTCTCATTTCTAACTGTTTTACGTAATTCACTTCAATTTGTTTCATGAATAAGAGCTTATCTTTACCTTGATGAAAAAAAAACAATTGACAAGTAAGTGACTCATAATTAGTATATTAAAATAGCGACAATGTAACATTGTACTGGAAGGAACCATACCAATCAAGCGATTGTCATAATGTCTAGAAGTTCAGCTCAATGAAAACACACTCAAACTTTAATTACTATAAATTCAACCATTACAATACATGTAAACTGACTCATATCATACCCCTTCTCAAAACAAATTACCTTCTCAACATGAATGATGTAAAACCCATGTATGAGAATATTACAATCTCCAAAGTTGTTGAGAAAACTCATGAAGTACAAATGAAAAAATGTCATTAGAAAAAAAACATGTTCTACAGTCTACTCAATCAAGTTTTCGTTCGAAATATAGCTGTCACTGCATTCACGAAAATCACGGAAGATATTTTTCGTCTTTATGATGATGGTTGAGTAACTGAATCATAAATTGATGCATGTAATTCAGCATTTCATTGGTCTCACTAGGAATTCCATGAAAATATTGTATTACTGTTTTGATGATGGAACACTGTTTTGATGATGGTTACATCCTGGGACTACTGCTTCTTCCTATATATGAATTTCTGGTTTTCTCATGGCGTTTATCCACTGCCTGCAAGATTATTATGCAGATGAATCGAATGAAGCTGTTCATGCACTGATTTCAATTTGAATAATTCACGACATTATTCAGACTTGCATTGTCACAAACTGAACACTTTCAAAACGACTGAGTTTTTATTCGACAAATAGCTTGAAGAGCAAGAGTAATGCTAGGCACTCACATATGCTATATTTCTGAATAGAACAAGAATTATAGTGAGGCGCTGAATCAATTCATTGAATGTATGAAATTGCAAATATGTTCAAGACCCCATTAATTCTATTTAGTGTGAAAAGTTTTGCAGCAATCAATAGTTCACACAATCGGCTTGTTTCATGCTATGGAAAATGATACTGGTTTGCTTATAGACTGACTGATCGAGTTAGGGGTATATTATACTCAACAAGCCGGTCCCAAGATCTGTTTGTATTTGCAGAAAAAAGAACAATTCGGAAAGCAAGAATTTAAATCGGCCGCGTGTCTGTTGACCAATAAAATTGATCGTGTCTAGAGCGGAGTTGTCAAGTGTATCGGTTTTTAATATCCAATCACGGATCTGATGATCTAATTTGACAGACGCCATTTTTGTTGTTATTGTTGTCAACTCTGTGTGAAAACAACTGTTACAATTATCTGATTGAAGACTGTATTTTTTGTGAAAGGTAGGTCTCGGCGGGTGCCTATTTTGCTGCATATTCCGTGTCATTAGTTTACATTCCGAAAAATTTTTTTTCAGGTTATTTTTGGATTGAATTTTACCATCACTACCTTGGCCGAGCTAAAATAAAAATTAAATCAAAACTTTCTATCCTTCGATAAAAGACAAAGTCTTTGTCATATAAATGGAAGGGACCTACTAAATATACCACCTAGCGTTTCAATTTTTCATTTTTCATTTCGGTACCAAAGTATTGCAAATTTTTCAAGTAAAATTCATCGATCACTTCAAAATCGACTCTTCGTAAGTTGTCGGAGTCAGCTTTAACAAAACTAGGCTCAACATTCATTTTGAAATTATTTTAACAAAAATACGAAATTATGTGTAGAAACCATTAACATTAAAAAGAGCACATTTTCGCATACACTACAGAGGGCGCTGGCTGACTGGATGACAATATGGCTAATATACCAGTAACGCTGAATTTTTTATTTTTGGTGGGTGGCATGAATGCATAATTGATTTATTTTATTAGGGTTCGTGAACATTCGAAAACCATTTGAAAATACAGCTTGTTAAATTCTATTTACAATCATATTTAGATATAATTGGTACAATATCAGTTATCAAGGCAAATATCATTGTCCATTTTTATGCCTAATTCGTGGATTCGAGCGATCTTATCATTGTATAATCATTTGTTTGCTGGCTTCATTCCTAACAAGAATTAATGAATAATTGCAGAAAATTTTAATTCATCGTTCATTTTCTCAGGAAAATGGAGTACCCATATCACAATTTATTGGTTCATTCGCCATTGAAAATGTATGTCATGTCGGATCCATTCTGCTTGTTTTTGCAACATTGAGTTTCAACTATTTCTTAGCTGACAGCTCGCGCGGAATAATTCGTTTTTTTATCGAGTTTAGTTTGTGTGTGTTTTAAAAGTGTTTTAGATATATTTGAATAATAATATGGTGCATTCTTGTGCTGATTTTAATTGTGCGGAAAGGCACAAGAAAACAGATGAGTTATTTCATATACTGAGTTTAGGTTCCGAAGGGATGGAATGATGAGAAAAAAAATTGGTGGAAGTATTGAAAAGAAAGAAGTACAATCCTTCTACTCTTCCAAGACTTCATAAAAATCATTTAAAAAGTGACTATTGATGAAAGAGGGACGACAATATTGAATTTGATGACACAGTTTTTCATTTCAACTTGAAGTATTCTCCACAGAAAGTATTATCTAGAGTTGATACTGTTGCTGGAAGTATGATACATTTTAATTCATTAAATTTTATCATATGGTTAATGGTATTACCTCAGAAGCTTTGGTTGGATCAGTGCGAGTACAATCAATTCTGTCTACAGCGTGACTCACGGTCGATGGTAGGTTAGACGTTTCTGGAAAACGCAAAGCATGATTTTTCTGAAAATTTCACCTCTCACATTTCCTTACCTGTTCTACCGACCTAGAATATTTCCAGCATTGCGGCGTTGCCACTTCAATCAAAAAATCCTAGCAATTATATTTTTTTAAATGGAACATCCCGTATATTATTACATTTTTGGAATTGCTCTAGTATTTTAATACTTTTTTGTTGATAATGTCCTATAGCTGTCTTCATCTGTTTTCGAGATAAAAAATAAATTGTGCTAAATATGGTCGAAAACATAGCCTTAATTGAAATTAAGTACATCAGTACTCTCGAATCATGAAAAGTTGATATTCTGATGATAGTTTAGACAAACTCGAAATATTCAAATAACACCAAGAAATCGACTCCATATCATACAGGGCGTGCTAAAATTACTATTATTTCCATTGTGTATAAAAGTAGTCAAAAGTTCATTTTTTCAAACGAAACCCCCTGTATATTACCCGGTAAATTGAAAGACGGTGAGAAATGCTTCAACATGATATATCATGTCCCTATACCTAAATCATCAAGTTTTCTTAATAACGCCGTTTTTGTGGAACAATAGTTATTCACGTTTTACCTAGAAGTGTTGAAAGTGGCATTTCATTTTGTGAGTGGGGATTATTGCAAAACGAGCGTCAGCAAATGGAGCAAACTCACGAGCAAAATAAAATCACTTTTAACAAATGTATCATACAAATTTTTTTGTATAACGTTACTGCTGATAATAAAAAAAATTATAGGGTCCATGGGATTTGAACACACGATCTTTGGATTACAAGGCATATGTTACAACTACATACGCCAACTCACGTTATTTTAAGGAGAATTATCGGTTAGTCATGAAGGACTTTCTACAGTTGGACTGAATACTACTTCGTCATCGTCAGTAACTTCACAGGGATTTAATATTACCAATAGCACGAACTGCATGTGTGAACTTTTCTAAATGATTTTTTGGTATGTGTTCTGATTGAAGTGTTTCTATCAAATAGATTTTCAATAACAGTTGTATAAAAAATAATTTTTAAAGAATTTGATTTCTAGGTAGCCGTGGAAATATCAAGCTTATAACAGTTTGGTGACTTTTATAAGTAATTGATAAATGGTTATTGACGGTGTTTCAAAAAATCGCCAAAATGAATGCAAATATTGATTATCCAATTCTTATGAAATTATTTATCATACACGGACATTGTGATCAAATCATTGACAGAACTTGTAGAAAATTCAACCAAATGTATCCTGAATTAACACCAATGAACGAGAGGTAGTTTGTAAGATTACAAAATAATTTCCTTAACTATGGCTCCATGTTAAAAGCGCCTTCAACATTACCAAAACCTGTTACTTCAAATGAGGACAATACTGTTAACGTTTTGGCATATTTTTATGCATATCCAGAAGCTTCCATTTGCAGTACAGAAAAAGATTTAGGTGTATCACATGCTTCAGTACAACGAATTTTGAAAAATCACGGAATGCATCCGTATAAATTTACCCAAGTTCAAGCTCTTAAAGCAGAAGACTTCGAACGTAGAATGAACTTTTGTGAATCCCTTTTGATTCATACACAGGAAGATCGGGAATTTTTGTCAAAAATAATTTGGAGCGACGAATCAAAATTTATGAGGGATGATATTTTCAATAGAAGGAATAAACATTTTTGGGCTGATTATAATCCTCATGTTACAAAAGAAATGGGTTTTCAAGAAAAATTTGACCTGAATGTTTTCTGTATTCTGAAGAACAATAAAATTAGCTTTTTCATTTATGAAGACACACTAAATATTAAGGACGACTGTAACCGATTTTCTTGAAAATTTGCCTTTAGAGGAATATAGGATTTCGTGGTTTCAACTGGACGGAGCGCCAGCTCATTTCACCCAGGAAGCTTCCAGGAAACTTCTTGACGAACTCTTCGACGATCGTTGGTTTAGGCGTTTAAGCCCGTGGGATTGGCCACCGAGATCACACGATCTCACGCCACTTGACTTTTTTTATGGGGTGTTTTGAAAGAAAGGCTATACAGAACTCCAGTGCCTACCAAAGAAGAATTGCGACGGCTAATAGTGCGGAGTATTGAAGATCTGGATCCTCAGGAAAATGAAAAAACAACCACAAGTCGCGTATAAAAAAATATTTTGAAGTGTTTAGAATGTAATGGACAACATTTCCAGCATTTATTGCGAAAATGTGATATTTTGTTTACAATTTTGTTATTTTGAATCATCCTATTCTGTTATTGTCTGTATGACTGATTTTTGGTACAGTTGTTCCCTGGACACTTTGAGCCATAGTTAAGGAAATTGTTTTGTAACCTTACAAATTTCTTCTCGTTCATTGGTGTTAATTCAGGATACATCTGGTTGAATTTTTTACACGTTCTGACAATGATTTGATCACTTTATTCATGTGTATAATAAATAATTTCATAAAAACTTCGTTTGAATAATCGATATTTGCATTCATTTTGGAAGATGATTCGAAACACAGTCCATAACTCTTTGTAAGTAACCGAACTTCTATGAGCTTGATAATTCCATTGCTACCTAAATCCAAATTCTAAAAAAAATTATGTTTCTAGAAGAAAACTTGACGCTTTAGGTATAGGGACATATATATCATCTTGAAGCATTTCTCACCATCTTTCAATTTATCGAATAATATACAGGGGGTTTCATTTGAAAAAATGAACTTTAGACTACTTTTATGCACAATGGAAATAATAGTAATTTTTCCACGCCCTGTATGATATGGAGTCTTTTTCTTGGTGTTATTTGAATATTTCGAGTTTTTCCAAACTATCATCAAAATATCAACTTTTCATGAATTGAGAGTACTGATGTACTTAATTTCAATTAAGGCTATGTTTTCGACCATATTTAGCACAATTTATTTTTTATCTCGAAAACAGATAGAGATAGGTATAGGACATTATCAACAAAAAAATATTAAAATACCAGAGCGATTCCAAAAATGTATTAATATACGGAGTATTCCGAATAAAAAAATAAAGTTGTTAAGACTTTTTGATGGAAGTGGCAACGCCGCAATGCTGAAAATATTTTAGATCGATAGAACAGGTAAGGAAATGTAAGAGGTGAAATTTTCAGAAAAATTATGCTTTGTGTTTTCCAGAAACGTCTAACCTACCATCGACCGTGAGTCACGCTGTATATTTGACCTCATTCAACCTTTCTCTCAAGTTTTGGAAGATTCAACAGATTACCCAAGCGAGCCTATAATGCTTGAATTCAGTAGCAATATTAGAAGTAGGTATGTATATAGAAACTTTTTTTTCTATAATAAATTGCAGTTGTACAGATTGAGGATTGTAGAATAAATTGAATTTCTGAAATGATTCTTTCGACTTTTTGTACTGATTTCAGGTATAGAACTCATTTCCAAACATGATTTTTCGTGTACATTTTATTCCATGTGGAAAAATTTTCATTAATTGAAACGTTAACGGGTTCATATACACTTCCATCATTGAATTGATAATTATAAGCTTCGTAAATTTCACGATTTGGCAATGTTGATTATTTCTATTGTTCCTATTGGTCAATCGAACAAGAAGCGGGAATAGGGCCTTGACGTCACTGCCCTATCACATTCGATTTTTAATAATTGATTACGGGAAAACTACGGTTCTTAGAAAGCTGAAACAAAGTGCACTGTTTTTCAATTTGAAATTTCTATCAAGTGAATTATAAACTGAAAATCACGAAACAAACCCATTCTATGGGTGACTTATTTCTGAATTGTGAGTTAGGTTAGGTTAGGTCCGAAGTGGGTGGGTTTATTCGACCATCAACCGCAACTTACAAGGGTTTATTGTGGCTCAGGCCTATTCACCCTCGACCAAATGAACCCAGCTTCTCAACGAAGCCGATTAATTTGTATGGTGAGTGGTTTTTCAGGTCAGATGGTGAAAGTACGGCTCTGTCGAACTCTAAAAACCTGATTCGTTCCCCAGCGGGGCAGGCAAAAAGTATGTGCTCTGATGTGTCATCATTTTCCAAACACAAGCGACACACACTGTCTTCCGATAGTCCGATTCTCTGCATATGATGATTCGAATGACAGTGACCTGTAAGAAGGCCTGTTAGACATTGTGAGTAATCAGAGATTGAAAATTCCATATCACAATCTATCCAATTTCGGGTTTTCTCAGTCGGGTCAAAAATGCGGCAATACTTGCCGCTCAGCTTTAGCTTTCTGCGCGGCATTAGCTGGGTTAGTTGTTGTTTTTCCGTCTAGTATCTACAACGTCCTAGGTCTACATGGAAGGCAAGGGATAACGTGTTTTTCACCTGAACCTGGAGCATGTCATATGCACCTCTCCGGAATATAATTATTATTATGACTCCAATCTCGGAGTATGTGTTTGTGGAGTTGTTTCCTGGCTTTGTCTGCAGGTGTCGCAGTGGACATTCCACTGAAACAACTGCAGAAAGAGTTCATGACTAGCTGGAATTATATTTGCTTGGTTGGGATACTCAGATGGTTCACTCCATTCTGAAGTGACCATGCCCGGCACTGATGATGAGGCAAGTACCCCGAAACCGATCTATCAGTTGGTATGGTTTTACTTTAGCTTTTTAAGCGTCATTAGCTGGGTTAGTTGTTGTTTTTTCCGTTGGATATTTGCCACACGTACCTACAAAGTTGTAGGTCTACATGAGAGGCAAGGGGTAAGGTGTTTTTCACCTAAACCTGTAAGAAACTTAACACACACGAAAACCTAACACTTTTACATGTCTCATTATCTGAATGATGACATCACACCTTTATGTTTGAAGGTAATTGACAATGTTTTATGATGAATTTCATTAGTTCGGACTTCGATTGTCTGATATTATATAAAATGATTTGAAAGTGGAAGACATCTGTATACCGAAAAGCCACTCACACGGGACAGTATCTGAATCACGAATCCAGCCACCATCAATCGATTAAAAGAGGAATCATCAAAATTCTATTAGACCCTACTTTCGGACTTTGTAATACGAAGGAAGGTATCGAGAAAGGACTAGACATCATCAAAAATGATCTTCAACGAAATGGCTACTCCAAAGCGATGGTGGAACATACTTTGGTTAAAAGGCAGCAGAAGCCCCGAAAGGAAGAGAAGCCGTCACAACTAGTGCTTGCACTTCCCTACATCAGAGGATTATCGGAAAAGATACGAAGAATTGGACCCAAGTACAATATCAGAACCTGCTTCAGACCCGGGAACACTATCCGTAGCAGCCTCACGAAAACCAGGCCACCAAACGAGAACTGCGATTCCAAGAATTGCATTTACTGGATACCCTGTGAGTGCGGAAAATCCTATATCGGTGAAACCAAGGCACCATTGATGTTCGCATTGCCGAACACAAGAAACACACACAGCGAGCAGGAACAGCAAATCAGGAATAACAAAGCATATTTGAACCCATCAACATAACATCGAATGGTCTCAAGCTGAGATCATACACAAAGAGGAACATTGGGTTAGGAGGAAATTCAAAGAAGCCGCATACATGTTATCCAACAATGTATTCAGCCAAGTTAGCGTAGAGATACACAACATCCTGAAACCCATAATCATGCGAAAAATGGCCAACTCCCGCTAAACAGTCATCTCCCACTAAACCAGTGAAGCGGAAAAAAAAGAAAGCAGAGATAAGTGAAAGTACTCAAATAACCTATAAATAGTCAGCTCACGGATGAATCGGTCCAGTCATCACCCGAAGACGATTGTGGATTCTAACAATCGAAACGTCGTGAACTAACTTGACTTGGAATCTCTTAACTTTTTAATTTTATTTTTATTCCATTTTTATTTTTTGTGGCATTTGTTCAATTTTACTTGCATTTTATTTCACATTGTATTCATTTCAGGTTTTTTGCTTCATATAATTGTTTTTTTTTCAGCTATTCATTTTTATTATTCTTCTTTAATTTTTGATTCTTCTTTTTTAGTTATTTCAGGGATTTCAAATTATTTTATATAATATCAGACAATGGAGGTCCGAA
Source organism: Leptinotarsa decemlineata (assembly GCF_025532065.1). NCBI lineage: Eukaryota > Metazoa > Arthropoda > Insecta > Coleoptera > Chrysomelidae > Leptinotarsa > Leptinotarsa decemlineata. The sequence goes on from NW_027412587.1 coordinate 6,739,933, forward strand.
CTAATGAAATTCATCACACCTATAATTGAAATGAAATTCCTGGTGGAATTGAAATCGGTGAACATCAATTGATACTAAAAGCTATTCTAGCCTCATTCGACCTAGAAATCCCACAAGTGAGCAACTCTGAAAATACACGGTTCTTCATATTTTTGTTCATTCATCGACTTCCCAGTCAAGCAAGTTAACTTGTCTTTTTCGCAAGAGATAACCAACATTAATAAACCTACAAAAGTTGACCGTAAACTTGTTATGTGTTAAGTCCTTGCAATTCCATTTGGATAATGATGGTTATGATATGCATCTAAAGAAACTGATAAATATGTGGGGAAGTACAGAAACCTGCACGCAACATCTTGGTCAATAAACTCTTGATTGAATCGCACAAGAGGACATGATTTCATGATCATCTGTTGTGAGATTTAACCTTGAAATATCGAAGTTACAAGTTCAACTGTTTCAATACCGTCATGTCTGATTATTTATTTCACGTTTTTTGTTTATGTCAGTTTTATGTCACTTGAAAAAAAGTTAGGTTATACCTACAAAAGTCTTCGAGTGAAATTAGTACTTTTACTTTATTTCTCATCCATATTCGTCCTACATTCGACGTATTCAGTCACCGGGTAAGTGAATTTAGAATATATTTAACATTTGGCGACCGTGACAAGACTTCGAATATGGAGATGGTGAAGAAAGTATCAAATATCCAACGAAGTTCATTTGATCAAGTTTTCTATTTGTTTGGTAAAGAGGAAACCGAGAAAATTAGCATACTTAGCAAGATTAATCTACTGGAACTGAAAATCGAAATTTTGTCTGATTTACATAAACAAGTTGTTGATTTTATATCATACGATGAATATACACTGACATTGGAAATATCTACTGCTGATGAATATTCTACTAAGTTTTATAAAGTCAAACTCAAGACAGGAAGTCTTTCAAAACAGGATTTGCTTGCTGATTCACTTTCTCAATATTCTAGTAGTATGAAGAAAATACTCGAATTACCAAATATTGACTTCAGAAAGTTCGGTGGCGAAATTGAAGATTGATTTTTCTTTTGGAGTCAGTTGCGAAGGGTCAATGATGATGAAGATAAATTCCAGTATTATATTCAAGCAACTCTACTTGATTGAAGAGCTCGTCAACTTATAGATAACTATCCTCCCAGAGCAGAAAATCGCCAAAAAGTAATTGAAAGCTTGAAGAAACGATCCGGGAGGAAAGATATCCTAGTGGAATTTTATGTGCGAGAATTGTTGAAGCTGATATTAAACAATATTTCGAACCATAATGTTTTGAGTTTCCTTTATGATAAAATGGAATCTCGGTTAACGTGCGTTAGAAACCCTCGATGTTACGGTAATGCTATATCCTTTAATGAAATCTTGTCTTACCGAAAATCTTATAAGAGTATATAGGCCGGGACACACCTGTCATACACCCTTCAGATCTTTAAATCAAATTTAAAAAATGACATTAAAACCGGAGGATGTTATTGAACAAGTCAGAAAATATCCAGTTCTGTATGACCTGAAGAGATGTACCGCTGTTTTCTATGAGAGCTCTCCGATTTTCTTCATCTTCTTCTTCCAAACAGAGTACCTTAATGGCTAAATCGTAGTTGCTAAAATTCTTGAATATTTTGCTTAGAGGACCTTGCTAGATATTGTTTGAATCGACACTGGCGAGAGTGGCAAGTGTATCAAGCCGGAGCGGTAAATCGGGAGGAAGTCGGAAGCGTGTGTGACAAATGTGATTATCCACTGGCGATCCTGCACCAATCCGGTTTTGGAGCAAAATCAAATCGGAGTCGCTTCGTAGAGGTGTATGCAGAAGTGTGTCCCGGTCTTATGGCAGCGAAGAGAATGGAAGCATTACCCAAATTTCTCCATGCACCGTAAGTGATTTCGGAGCTAGAAAGATCATAACACCACATTTTCGCTAGTTACTATAATACTCACCTATAAGTTGCTGACCGATTAAATATCAGTAGACTATGTGAACACTTTACGATAATACATTTGTCATATTTGTTGTATATGTTTGAGTTTATTGGTGTAAAAATGAAGTTTTCCGCTGAAGAAGAACGGGACATAATGAAAATTTACTATGAAAACCATAGAAACAGTTATGCTACAGCCCAACGGTATATTAAAATTAATTCCGAAAGGCGTCAAATGCATGAAACTTTGTTCCAGAAATTAGACAAAAACCTCAGCGAATTTGAATCTTTCAATAAGCCTCGCAAAAGTTATGGTAACAGAACTCCGGCCGAAATAGAGGAAGGTATTGTTGAAAAAGTAAGTTTTTTAAAATTTCAATGAAACTTCAGTAATATCACTGAATTTTATATCAATGAAAATTCATCGAAATCATCGGTACAAATTGCAGATGAATTGAATTTGCCACAAACAACAGTTTGGCGCACTCTCAGGAAGCATAATTTTAAATGTTACAAAATTAAAACGGTTCATAAATTATATCCAGGAGATTTCGAAAGAAGAACTTTCTGCAACTGGTTGCGCAGAAAAATCGTTAGAGATGGGACTTTTTTTGAATAACATCATTTGGACCGATGAGAGTCGTTTCACAAATTGCGGTGTCTTCAATAGAAATTATTTACATGTCTGGTCTCAAGCCAATGAAAATAATTTCGGAGAAGTTCGTCCTCGAGTGCGATTTGGATTTAATGGATGGGCAGGAATTTTTGATAATAAAATTCTTGGGCCATATATTTTCCAGGAGACATTGAATGGCGAACGTTATTTGCAATTCTTAAGGACCAACTTCACTGAATACTTCGAAGATATTTCAATAGGTAGGTTGAATGGAATCTGGTTTCAACATGATGGAGCTCTCCCTCATCGCATAAGAGAAGTTAATCAGTTTCTGAATATTACATTCAACAACAGATGGATTGCAAATAATGAAACAATAAGGTGCAAGATCACGAGATCTTACTATTTTGGACTATTTTTTATGAGGGACATTGAAAAATAGGATTTACGCTGGCAGAGAGATAGAGAAGGTGGAAGACTTGAGATTGAGGATTTTGAATGCTTCCGCAACGATTCAGCAAAGGAGTGTATCAAGGGCAATAAATAATATGAAAAAACGAGTTCAAAAATGTCTCGAAATGGAAGGACTCCACTTCGAACATTTATTGCGTCATTAATTTTTCCAGTATATAAATTACTTCATTTCAATTTTCATTACAATTATAGTGTTCGTTTAGGATGTTATAATTGCATTTTTTTTTCTGCTTATCGAAATACTATGATATATTTTTGTTGTAGATATATATATATATATATATATATATATATATATATATATATATATATATATATATATATATATATATATATATATATAAATATATATATATATATATCGTCGACGATTCAGAAACTACAACAAAAGACAGCTTCATGAACATATTCTGATAGCCCACATCAAGTGCATAAAGAACTTCGCCTTTCATCGATTGTTACACTGTGTTTAATTTGTAATTATTCGATGAATAAAGCCGATTATTATTATTATTATTATTATATAGGCAAAAAAATAATCAGGTATTTTTTGGTTTTTCCTGTATATCTCCAGAACCAAAAGAGCTATATTCGATTTTTTTTACATCATTGAATAGGTCTCTGAAATACGCAACTTTGACATACTTTAATCGATACTCTATCTCGTACCGTTCACGAGATCCCCATGTACAGAAACGAATTTGAATAGCCCTGTATAATGAATATTTCTTCAAAAGCTTCTGATGATTCCTCTTCCATATTCTCTGTTTCACTATCACTGTCGTCATTAAAATCAATATTGGATTTATTTCCACCATCAATATGGAAGTTTCCACTCTCCATATAGTCTTCTTCGACTAAAATCACTTTTTCAATCCTATCCTCTCAAATTTTGTTTGCAGGCATATTAGGCGTACACATTTTCGAACCATCAGTCCACCCTTTCGTAACTGTGTCGTGAGTATCATACCAAGTTTCGTCCAAATAGAAAAATTCCTTTTGTTATTGTCTATATTTAGTTTTTTAAGTACTTGTTATGCAATTCCGCTATTTTTCTGCTTTCCATAACTGCTTGATGTTTGTTTATTAATTTGAATCTAAATCCTAATTTCTTTATCCAATTCTGAAAAGTTTTGTCACAGCAGCTCACGTTATGGCCTGAAGTATTGAATTTGTTTCTTATGAATTCAGTTGCAGGAATCTCATTGCTTTTGTAACATTCGTATATTGTTTTTCTGATGATATTTTCAGATAAACATCTGAAGGTTTTGGTAATCCTGTATCACATCGCGTCTTGCCTTCATAAGGTTTGTTTTTGACTATTTTACGTATATATGGAAGGAATTTCGGTCAAATCTTATGTTGCTTGTAATAGTTTGTTTACCTGGAAACCAAACTCAAGATGTATATTCTTGTATATATTGAAACATACTCTATCTGTTTCCATATTCGAAAAAAGTGTGCGTTGTTATCACATTCGTTATTACTTATAGTACTTGTCCAAGGACGCCACATTTTGAACAGATAACAAAAATTGTGAGTAACTATAACTGCACCAATACCAAACACTCAAATCGCGATCAGTTCCTGAACTGAACATTGATGGCACGTCGGCGATAACCATCCTCGCATTCCCCGATATTTATTCGTCAACGTAACATGACTTCAAATTCAATTTTATGACCCTTCAACCAATCATAAAACTCGGTTAGTGGTTTTTTGGCCTTTTAGAGAGCCGCCAACTTCAATAGTGCACAATATTGTTTACTTCGACTATAAACAGGGAGCTCATCGATTCTAAGTATAACATCATTCTACGTCAGACACTATGAAAAACAAATCAAGACATTTGATGGAATCGGCAGATATTTGATGAAAATCCATAACGTATTCAAGAATCACTTTATTGTGAGATTTTCACCAAACAGTTTTACAAAAACGCAACACGTGTTTTGCCACACAATGGCGAAATGGAATGGTGAAGACACGCCTGAAGAAGCCATTGTATGACAAAACACGTGTTGCGTTTTTGTAAAACAGTTTAGTAAAAATCTCACGATAAAGTGTTTTCGAAAACGTTATAGATTCTCATCAAGTATTGGCCGATTCCATCAAATGTCTCAAGAAAGCCCCTAGGGTTTTTTGCACATTTGGTATTTCAGTAAAGACACGCCTGAAGAAGCCATTGAATAGTAAAACACGTGTTGCATTTTTGTGAAACTGTTTAGTGAAAATCTCACAATGAAGTATTTTTTGGATAAAATCAAGATATATTTGGTCTCTATACTGTGTTTCTGTCAAGAATGTTCTCAGGATGACTATTGTTAGATTTTTAATTTCTGACCAGAAGTGCGTTTAAAGTGCGCGTAAATGCGCTTTTATAGTCTCTCCTGTTTTTGTGTTATCCCCGGTATGTGTTCAGAGGTTATTCATTGAAAGCTAAGAGATTATCTTATAGAGTCTGGTACATACTCAAGTCTGTTCGACCTCCTCGTTTTGTCGTCTTCATGGATCTCCCCTGGATTTCCTCAAAGCTTTGTTGTATTCAGTCAAGGACTTTTGGTATCGATCTAAGCGAGTTACTCTGTGACTTTTGAACTCGAGGAAAGCAAATTTTATATAATGTTGATCATTTTCAAACTTGACGAACTTTAAAAACATTCCAACTTGAACGAATTTTTCCAGAAAAGCGGTGGAAAACTATTGACAAAATTCTTAGGAGTCTTGTTTTCGAAAGAATTTATGACAGCCGAAGAAACTTGTTCTTTCATACAAAACATCTTTGTCATATGTTGCATTCGACCAAACTACAGGAACTGACTCTCACATTCTGTGGCAGGCTCTTAGACCTAACTTCCATTTTATCTTCCCATGAAAATCATTGGAAACATTCATATACTATTATACATTCACTTTTTCTCTTGCCCTAACAACAGATCTTTGGGCTGGAAATTTCACAAAGGTTTTTTCAAGGTAAAATAGTTTTACATTTTCAGCATATGTTGGCCAATAATGACGCTTTGAATAAATTTGAAGAGATGGTTTTTTCCTTCTAGAGCGTTGAATGTAACGGAAGTTACTTCTGAAAGGATTTGATTCTTTTTAAATTTTGAATTTGAATTGGAATGTTTGTGAAATTGAAAAAATGTACAGAAAGTGTGAATGTAAACGTTGAATTATTTCTCATCTATTTCTTCAACAACAATCCTATAGCCTCATCATCATTATTGAAACAAATTAGAATTTGGTGTACGGATCTAGCATCAGCTGTTGAATTTTGGAACTCCCTAATGAAGGTTTCTAAGGTAAGATTTTCACGATAGAAGAATTTTATATTTTCAACGTATGTTGGCCAAGCAGGAGTAAAGTTCAAAATTAATAATAGTGAATGTTCTGAAATTTGCCTGAAACATGGAGATGATTTTCACCAGTTCTGATAAAAGAAGCGTAGTTTCCTGAGATGAATTCAATTCAGAGTTTCTCGTTTTGCTTAATATATCAATGATTATTTGAAACAAAAATTGAAAAAGTAATGCGGTGAAATTTTTCATAACATGTAAATTCAACAGACTTTCTGATCAACTTCCTCAAATAATTGCGTATTTTAGTCTGAGTAAACATTTAGTGGATCATCTAGCCTTAAGCACATTTTTTCGTCGAGAAATTCTTTTGCCCCAAGCATATCTACACCCATCTTTCATGTTTCCGCTAATGGAAATTTGTATAATTTTTGCTGCAATATGATTTCATCCATAAAACTAAGTGCCGAATGAATTCAACTAATTAGACTGTCAATTCTGAACAGACCGAAACATTATTTATCCATTATGTTTAACCTGTCATTGATATTTTTGTAATACTTTTTGTCGTTGTAATGGTATCAAATGGATATGTTTAGTGGCTATAATTTGGTATTGTCATTCATACATCGGTTTTTACAAATTTGACTGTAATATGTCGAAATGTACCCTATACTATGGTAACAAACAAAGAAAATGAATTAGTAAAATCAGTTTGATTGATGAATGAACAATAACAAATAAATGTGTGTTTGTTTATTTTTCCAAAAATCTATATTCATTTCCAAAAAAATTGAGAAAATGTAAAGTGAAATCTATTCACTAACTTTGCTGATGGATAAACAGTTGCTAAAAATTAACAATCTATAATTCTTAACTATAATGTTTTGGGTAGGTGTGTTAACCTGATGTGCCCAATGTCCTGTATGTAGTACACCTCAAACTTGTCCTCTTGTCTAAACTTAAAATAAAAACCTCTAGTATCTATTTCCTTTCATTAGTACACGTCTGCCTTCCGTGCATTGAGTTATAAGGAAGAAGACGAACAATTTGAGGAGTTACCTTCACAAGACAAGTTATTATTTTCAGATTTTGCATGAATGTAAAATAATTTCCTATACGTTTACTTCTTTGAAAGGAATATATAATATACAGGGTTCCAGGGGAGAATTTAGCGAAGTAGACTGAAGTCCTTCTTTTGATTGGCTACGTTCCATTTTCCAGGGGAAAAATGTTTTGAGAACAAGCACTAGATACTAATAGTGCTTCAGTTTCCCAATCAATATGTAGAAACGAATTTGAACATATTCTCTCAAATATTTATTTCGAAAATACTTATACTTTGGATCAAATCAGACAAGTTTGCCAAAGTCAGACAGACCTCTTTTCATATATTTGAAGGAGAAGTTTCTTAAGCATGATTACATCGAAGAGGACTGTAACACTGATGAAGCCATAGTTCCGTATAAGGGAAGAGATGGCTTCAAACAATATATCCATGAAAAGCCCATCCGATATGGATTCAAGTTATGCGTCAAAATCACTCGTCAGGGATATACAAATTGGTTTGAGCCCTATCAAGATGTTGCAACAAATATCAGCAGAATATATAAAGAGTTGGATATTGGAACTTCGGTGGTACTTGATTATGCTAATACTATTCAGACAAAATGAAGAGATTTGAAATTTCATCTATATTTCGATAGAACAATGCGTGAAAACCATATACCAGGCAGTATTTTCCGTAACTGATAACTAGTAAAGGAAACTCCACGTAGAACCTATGACTATAACAAAATTAATGGTCAGAATATATTTGTTAAGTGAAATGATAATAATATTCGCTTTCAATATAGTTGAAGTAAACCTGTTACATACCGTTTAACGATACTATCGAACGAAAAGGAGTATATTCAAGTTGAACAACCTCATGTCGTCAAAACGTATAATAAAAGTATGGGAGGAGTTGATCGTTCAGATCAAAACATAATTTTATATCGCACATCTGTGGGACGTGAAAAGTGATACTTCCCTTTAAATTTTACTAGAGTTTTTTCCCCAGTTTTAATCTTCCTCTTTGAAGATGATCACTAGGTGATCGAAACACGTGTCGAGGTGTTAAAAATAACGGTTTGGTGTTGGGACTAAACTCCAGTAATATTCATTACTTCACCAAAGGTTCCAAACAGTGCATCATTGTTTCAAAAATATGACTAGATGTGGTTCATGTCACAAGAAAAGTACCACCGGGTGTTAAAAGTGTGACATTGGTTTGCATGTTGAGTGTTTCAAATAAATAGATGGTTACTATTTCAAAATATTCATAGGTCAATATTACTGGAGTTTTTTCCCAACACCAAATCGTTATTTTTAATACCTCGACACGTGTTTCGATCACCAAGTGATCATCTTCATCATCGTCATCTCCAGTAATATTCATTACTACACCAAAGGTTCCAAACAGTGCATAATAAATTCATAGGTCAGCTCATGCACATTGTCCAATATATAGAAAACCCTGAAAGACGTCTTTGGGTCATTATTTTCATGCTGAATCACTTCTCATTCATAACCGCCTTTTAATTGGCCCACATTGCTTTGGGCATATCTATATTCCACATTTTACCTGCGTCTTCTGAATTACCCTGAAATAGATCAGAAACCGCTATTAATCGTTGGAAAGATATGTTCGTGGAGTAAATATGATATGAGATGGAAATAGATGACACTCATACTGGTATTAGTATGAACACGTCTGATGAGCTATTATATGGCGAAACACATGTTGCGGTTTTTCAAATTGTTCAGTTCATGTCTCACAATATGTTATTTGAATGAGTTCATGTGAAATCATGAGATTCATGAGAATTACGTCTCGAAAGAAATTCAACTAAATTCAATCCTAACAGAGTATTGAAGAGGAAATTCCAACTTTTCACCATTACTCAAGTTTGTATCGCTAGAGAGCGCTATCAACTTCTTTTTAAAGCAATAGGAAAGTCTGTTGTTACCTCGTTCAATAGATTTTTCACTTCTGCATTCAGAACTGGTTATTTTCTCGAAATGAGATCAGACGTATCTGAGAAATCGTCAGTGTTTTATTCTTCATAAGAACCTGGAAGCAAACGTTTAAAATAATCAATCAAATGAAAAATTAATGTAAAACCCAGTTAATGTTCGCACATTCACTTCCTGACAGTAATGTAGTCTGTTCACAAATTCTTTCAATACATTATGGAATATATTTGAGATAATTTCGATGCGAACACTTTTTTTGTACAACCGGGATGGAATGTTCACTTCAGATTTCAGAAATATCCACAACAGACTTTGATTCAGTGGGCGACTTTAAGGGATACTCCTGCCAATCCACCGATTCAAATAATTGTTATCGAGATGCACTTGAATTACCTGGTCATCTTACTGAAATATTACATTGGTTGGAAACGTAATTGGGTTTGTCAATTATCCAAACCGGTAGAGTGACATGTTTCCTTAGGCCCAATTCATACGGACGTCTGGCAGAGACGAGGTGCGTACCTTTGTTTAGTCAGTCTAGTCCAATGTTCACAGAAGTGACGTGGCGCGAACGGTCGCCCGCATTGCATCCGTGCGGAGCCGGGGCGGTTTGCCGTTCAAACGATATCATCTTCTCCATTAGATAAATGAGGAATTATGCCTGCATAAAATGCAGTTTTCTATTCTAATTCTATTCTAATTCTAATTCTATCCTAAGCTACGAAAAATCATTCTGGAGTACATAACTGTTCTAATACCCTCAAAATCATCATTGTTCAGAAGCGTGTCATCAGAATAATTTTGGGCATTGGTTTAAAATATAATTGCCGTTCGAATGAACCATTTTTTATAAAACCAAAGATAATCAACAAAATATGTATCTGAGTTCAAACAAAACAATAATTATATACTCTAAAGGCAGATTCCCACCAAACGGACTCGCTTGCAACTCGTTTCGTTTTTAAAAATGGGAACAAAAATCTTGTTTCAGATTCGGAAACAAACTCGAAACTCGAACTCCATCCAAACAGAGGAAAACTAGTCTGAGTCGGGTGTTCTGATGTGAAATGTTTTTTGCCGTTTTTATCATGCCTTCTCTAGACGATATTTTAATAATGGCCTGCGGTGTTTTTGAATTCGAATTTTTTGAGCGAAAGGAGCAACGAAGGAGAAGACTAATAGATAATGAAAGCGATAAAATTTTGGTAGATTTGATAAAAGATGATATAGCTATAAATAGAACTGAGATCATCGACTCACGAATTTGAGAACCTGTTGAATGTACTGGGACCAAAAATTTTCAAACAGAATACAAATTACAGATTTGTTGCTTTTTTTTGAAGATGATAACTTGGTGATTGAAACATCTGTCGAAGTGTAAAAATTACGGTTTAGTGTTGGGATTAAACTTCAGTAATATTCATAGCAAACGCTGTTTACAAATTACAGACAAAACACCAAAACCTTTTGATCTTTCCGCTTGTCGACGAGACATTCCATTGTTGACGAAAACAGTCGCCGGCGACAAAAAATCTTCAAAATGTTTCTTATTTTGTCAACTTGAGTTTTTGTTTTGTTGAAATCAACACAGTTGCTGTTTTGTTGTGGTTTGGTCATTTTGTTGGAAATCCGTTTCAAAAGTTAAACTGAGTTTGACAGTCTAATTTTTTTAGAAACAGCAGTAACTTCAGCAGTAACTGGGTAATTAAATTCATTTCCCTTTGTACAATTATAGAAAAAATCCATTTTGTGTTTTTATTTCTGTTTTCATAAGTGTTATTCAATAATGCTCAGTATGAACATTTCAAAGAGTAGAATTGTATGTTCAAATTGACCTTCTAGTTTCGAGTTGAATAAAAACTCAAAAATGGGTATTCAATTTTTTTTACGATACTTGTAATGCCAAACACTCGACTATTCTTTTCGTTTGAAATAGTTGACATAGGGTTGTTGTGGAGAGGGTGGATAACAGGTGTTGATTTTTGAGGTGGAATTGTGGTACCCTGAAAACCAAAGTAGATATGTTTTATAATTTTTTTCATAGTTTCGATATCAACTAACTCATTCAGGGTGGTTCGTATGTTCATTGAACTCCTGTACTTCAAATATTACAATACTGATCTGAAATGAAGATATAAATCTTGAGTCTTTGTCAATATTCGATTGATTTTAATGGTCCACTAATTGACTTTTATAATCTCACTGAAACCGTTCATAATTTGATTTATTCAAATATATTTTTTATGAATAATAAAATCAGTAATAAAAACAAATTCACTAGCATGCGAAATATTTTAATTGGGTTCAACCTTGATGGAAATATGTTCGAAATACGCCTCGATTAGATTTTGATGGTGGGTTCGATTAAAGATTTTTTCTCTCAGTGACGTTTTCATCAGAGGCAAACAAGTTTCGGATAGATTTCAACAAAGTGGCTATTATCATAATTACAGTTTTCATTCACAGAGACGATGTATTTGTCACAGATTACAAATGAAACTTTTTATTGATTTATGATTATAGGGTGAATTAAAACCTCATTTTTTCATTCAACCACACCAAGCCGCCTCATCTTCATTGTAGTTTGAAAAAAAATATGAAATTATCTGTGACACAGACAAAATTTTTCTTTCAATTATCTGGGGAAAAGTATCATTTTACAGACTCAAAAATAAGAAAGTAATTATTTCAACACGTTTGTATTTCATATAATTGAAACCGCAACATTTACAAATATAATGATTTGTAAAGGTTCCAAAACAAATGAATAAAATGTATATTTGTATGTATGTATGTTTGTCTACGCGTTTCTCTAAAACAATGAGTTCAATTGAGGCCGTTTTTATATAAAGTCTGCCTATGATAGAAACCAAAGAGATCTCACGATAAAAATACTCGACAAAAACAAAAAAATTGATTATGAAATTTGCCACGTCATACCAATTATATGTATTTCACCATTCATATAAGGCGGCATGTTGATATTAATTTTAATGATGGTCAAGTCATGAACATTTATTGACATATTGTCCTCAGTCTCACTGGTGAGTTTATTCAAAAGTGGTGGTTTGGAAAAATCCTGAATAATAACTTAACTGCCTTCTTGTACCTGTGAACAGTCTAACATACTAACTGCCTATCTGTATCAGTATAAAACATTATTGAAAAATTATTGGAAAAATTCTGTTTCACGTAATGGATTTTGATATCAAATTAGTCATTTGTCATAGAAATAGTCATCCATCGATTAGTACATAATAATGTTGTAAATTATCGGTAGAAAAAAAATAACGCCGGCCGCCGCTGGTATTTGTCAATCGACCGTGACTTGACCAAGGTCGCGCTCAACACTGATTGAATTTCTTGATTGTTCTAGATCGCTTCGATTGTCGCTTCGAGAACAATTCTATCAGATTTCTAAGACTTCCTTATGCATATCCAAGCACTACCAATAGGCAGAAGTTAGTCTAATTGAAAGTACGATTAGTTTAGGCTAGGTTAGGTCCAGAATGATCCCTATACGACCCTCCACCGCAATCCGCGAGGATTCATTGTGGCTCATACCTATTCACACTCAACCAAATGAACCCAGATTCTCAACGAATCCAGTTAGTTTGTATGGTGAGAGGTCATTCAGGTCAGATGGTGAGAGTCTCTGCCGAACTCTGAAAACCTGATTCGATCCCCAGCGGGGCAGGCACAAAGTATATGCTCTGCTCTTCCACCAGTTTCCAAGCAGATATGACACACACTGTCTTCTGTTTCTGCGTATGATGCTTCAAATGACAGTGACCTGTAAGAAGGTATGTTAGACATCGTAATTCATCCCTACTGTAGTCCAACAACTGTTTGGTATCAAGTTTCGAAGGGTAAATAAACGCCTTGGAGTGAGCCAATCCTGAAAGATTCTGCCAAAAGTCCATAAATATTCTTGCCAATCTTTGTTTGGCAAAGCCTAAAGCGATGCCAAAGCAGGTTCTGGTTCGATGAAGCTGCTTGTTGCACCCTCTTCTGCAAAGGAGTCAGCAGCCTCATTGCCTTCCAGGCCAGTATGGCCAGGAATCCAGACTAGAGACAATCTTTCAAGTCTTTCTAGTGAGGAAAGTCGTTTCTGGCAATTTGCTACCAATTTAGACGTTACTCGGTAGGAGCCAAGAACTTTCAACGCCGATTGACTGTCTGAGAATATTTTTATTGACTTGTGTATAAGGTTGGATTCTTCCAATCGCTCCTCACACAGTTCAATAGTGTAAATTTCCGCTTGAAATACAGTCGCATAGGTTCCTGAGCAGGTTGATATTTCTGTCCTGGGTCTGCGACTGAAAACACCTGCACCATAAACGGAAAGTGTTTTTGAATCATCTGTGAACTAACAACTCTCTGCTCCTAAAATTTCCTTCTCTCGGAGGATCCAGTCCTGTATACTCGGGAACAGTACTTTATAAGGCAGTTCGTAGTTGACATATGGATACATAAAGTCAGAGGTCATTTCCAGAATGCTATGACTTCCAGTGTCAACGAACAATATGTTGCACTCTGCATTAAATTGATTTGTGCAATTGGCAATGTACATAAGTCTATATGCAGTCCATCTAGCCCTTCTCTCCAGAAAAATGTAGAGATGAGGTAAATCTAGAAGGATCTCCATGGCCGCTGACGGTCACTAATGGTCAGACAAGCCTGTCTCTGTAAGTCAGAGAGCTTTGCCCTAGCCGTTTTCTGTAAAGCCTTCGGCTACCAGGCGATTGCATGTTCGGTCTGACAATCATCACATGAATCCAATTGATTTGTTTGGGCGATAGATATTTGTGTATCAGTCTATTTTATTGGCAGTGAAGTAGTGAAATAGAGTTGAGTTTAACTGTATAGTGTAGTCAATTATTGTCGAATCTACAGGGAAAATGTAATAATATTTGAACTAAATCGCGATTTGAAGTTATTATATCTTTCGAATGATTTTACGAGCATTTATTAAATTTTTGTACTTTCAAACACTTCTTATTGAACAATCAGTTTCTTGTAATACAGTAAGGAAATGAAACTGAAAAGTTTGTAGATTCGTAATAATCGCCTTGTCTTCATTACTTCCATCTACCAGTTCCAGCGATTTTAGAATTTCTGTCATCAGTTTTGATGAACGATCATCCTTTAAAATATCGTAGTATTTTTCACGTATAATTTCTTGTTATCAGTTACGATTTCATGATTTCCATCTATCCCAGTGGGATTGAAACAATAATTTTATTATAATAAATACAGCTCTGAATGATGTAACATCACTACAATATTATTGTTTTTTGGAAAAATTACTTCGTGTCTCTCAAAAACTTCTATGGATATACTTGATAATCGGTTTTCGCTCAACTTGTCGTTTTAATATTTTAATAATTTGTATGTCTGTGTGGGATACATCAATATTTCAATATATATTTGCCTGAAATAACAAACAACAAAAAACTTAAAAAATTATAATTGAACGAAAAACCTTGTTGCAAATTTGTTATCTTGGACGAGCCACTTCAAAATGGCAATTTTCATCGAACGTAGGTAGACATGTTATGACAGGTTGAGTATTGTGTTTGGCAAATAAATTACTTGCTACAGATGGCTCGAAAAGGTTGCGTTCATTAGTCCGGATTGACCTGTGAAATCTTTGAATACTGCGAATGGATCGCGGAGTTGTACTTCTGTATGTGTCTGATTGATGACTTGTTTATTTTGTGGTAATTCTTGATAATGGGATTAAACCCGAATCCAGTCGTATTAATGAAATCAACCAATGGTAAATAATTAGACAAATTGGACAAAAGTATTTTTATTCATTTCATTGAAGTGACTTCTGTATGTACTTCAAACGTACGTTACCCGTGGAAGTATTTTCAGATGACACATTCAAACCTTCCTGGATGTGTTGGTTTTTTGCAGTCTCTTTGTGATTTTTGAGTTTTTGGAAAATCTGATAGTATGTTCGGAGTGCTGCTTCAAACATGCGAGTATTATTCCAAACAGCCCGGGATAGTACAATACATGACTTTACACTTTTGTATTTTTTCAAGGACAGAACACAAGCACAATCAGAACAAGTGCCTTAAAGCGCTACAAGATCGGTGTTTGTGTGAAAGTAGCGATTCACGTTGGATGTGCCCAGTTACTTGAACACTTTCCGTGAAAGTATCTATAGAGTGAGAGGATATACAAAAAGAGACAAATCTCCTACGTTTCTTTGATGTTCCAGACCATCCAGGTTGTAAGTGATATTCGAATCTCCAACCAGGCGGACGAATCTTTTCTGCAGCTTCCGGGTATGCTTAGGGGCGGAGCTCCATACATGAGAACAAAACCCAAAAAAAGGCCTGATCTAAGCTTTATAAAGCATCAAATGTTGCTAACGTGTGTACAGTTATCTGATTCGGAACAGTGTTCCAGGCTTTAGAGAAGCAGCCTTTGCAATTCCAGTGACATGTTTGTGTAAAGCCATATTGGTGTCCATTTTAACTCCCAACAAACTTATCGAATCAGAAAGCGGAATTGTCTGTTCTGACATTATTATATCCGGTTCGGAAACATTTATCTTTTTGTTGAAAACTGATACCTGGGTTTTTGTGGCATTGAATTGAACCTGATTACTTTCACTACAATTCAGAATCAACTCTAGATCCTCATTAAGATACGCAGCCTATTGATGCCGGTGACGATATGCATCTGCAGCCGACTTCCTGGACAAGATTTCCAGTGACGAGACAAGTGTGCTGTCGTCAGTAAAGCAATATATTGGATTCTTGTTTTTTTCCAACAAGTCGTCGATATACAATAAAATGAGGGTTGGAGACATTTTGGATCACTGGGGAACACCAGCGTTGACGGTAAAAGTATTCGAGAGATATCCATCGATGACAACTTACGCGTTGCACGTTCTTTCAGGAAGCTTGAGAGTCATACACTGAAATGCGACAAGCTATGGCATCGAAGTTTGGCTAGCACACCCTCATGCCACACACGGACAAAGGCCTTAGGATTATCTAGCTCAATAGCTCTTGACTCTCCATGTTTCTAGATTGCGTTTTTCCATGCATGGTTGACATACGATAAAAGGTCGCCTGTTGATCTTTGTTTCTAAAAGCCTTATTGATGATCGCTCAAGATGTTGATGCTTTTCAAATATTTGATGGATATGGTGGTTCACGGCTTTCTCCATTTTTGATATAACTGATAGCAAAACGACTGGTCTATAGTTGTTTGGAATATTTTTCTTGCTCTTTTTGGAAATAGACTTAACGCGAGCAATTTTCCAATAAGAAGGAAAACCCCCTTCCTTGTGAGACAGGATAAAAATACTGGTGTGAGTTCTTTGGCGCAATTTTTAAGTACGATGACGGGAACTTCATCAGAACTAGACGCCTTGTTGATATTGAGCTGTTTCAAAATTCGCTCGACTGGAAGAATAATTTTCGGCATTGTGGCTTCTAGTGTGGATGGTGCCTTTTCCAGAAAATCGACTGTAGAGTTGAACGCAAGTTGATCAGCTAGTATATTTGCTTTTTCTATGGCTGTTGTTGCAATTGAACCATTCGCTCGTATTAGTGGTGGAATTGTGGATTTTTTAAAGTTTCGATCAACAGCTTCAGCTACCGACCAGGATAATTCAGACCCGTTGAGATTGGCAAGCACTTTATTCCTTATTATCTGATTGTGAAGTTCGCAGCTGTTGCCAGCATTAATAAACCTATATTTAAGCAATGGTAACATCTTTTCCGTGAAAATATTTGATTCCTGGTTTTAACTTTTCCTCTATCAGTGTGTATCCCACAAGAAAAACTTCCAATCTCTAGAAGGAATTCCAGAAATTTCAGGTGAATGCTTTAGTCTCCAGTTATCATCAGCATCTTTTTGGACACCTTCGAAAGTTGATTCCACTGAAATAATAGTCATTACTTCATGTCAGAAACAACTCGTTATAACGACAGTTCGTTACTCAATCAGTTATTATAATTTCAATCATAACAATGAATCGAAGTGTATTCAGCTTTCCTAATTTGTTCATCAATCATAAGAATTTATTTGATTGAAAAATGAATATTTGTTCAAGAGAACTGATTGTGCTTGAACAATCTATTTGGTTTTTCACTCTCCCATAAACGTATTCAAAATGGAAAACTTATAATAATAACCTCTGGTGCTGTAACAAAATTTTCAACCTCAAATTTTGCATTACACTTTTGGTTTTATGTTTGGATATATATATATATATATATATATATATATATATACATATATATATATATATATATATATATATATATATATATATATATATATATATATATATATATATATATATACATATATATATATATATATATATATATATATATATATATATATATAATATATATTATTAATCAGACATAGCACTCAAGAAAGTGGCAAACCATAGACATGTTTTGGGCTATCAAAATCACCACCACGGAGGGAGTTATAGCTACCTGCGTGACATCCGGGTCACCACCATCTACCTGCTAGGCACGATAATTTTCGGCCCATTATACCCTGTGAAATATCTTTCATAAATGACTGTCGGATGAAGGTGATGTACTTCAGCGTTACCTTACTGCTGGATGAATGAGAAGCCTATATGCAAGACTATGCTCCTGAGAGGCATCTCTTTATGAGAAATGGTCTAGTTGTGAGGTACCTCACAGAGGAAGATTCTTGCTGTATGTTGAATTATATCCGTATCAGAACCTACTGTGTAGGTGCGTTGAGATAGATGAGTGTTTCGAGATTTCATTTCATAATAATAATGTTCTCATACTCTTTTCATATGTAGATATAACTATCTAAGTTGCTGAAACATTGATTGCGGTATGATTTGATTCATTGGCACAGTTAACCTTGTTTTTTCCACCTAAGTGGCAATAATTGGTATCGTAAATCTATAAACACAATGAACAACGCCGTTAAAGTGGAAATAGTTTTTTAATGAATCTATCATCCATCATATAGTCATGCTGAAGATAAATAGAAATATCAGTCACTCAAGTAAGTCAAGGTGGAATGTCTAACTTCATTGCCATGATGATTTTGATTGAGTTATTCGTTTCTCCATGAGCAAATTGTCTATTTTTACACTCAATAAAAGCGAGTGAGGGCAAAAAAATGTATTCAAAAATATCTCAGAAGTTGTAAAACTTAGTTTTATGGTTGATATGACATTGAAAAAAATTAAATACTGAGTATAAGTGGGTATGAAAACAGGTTGAAAGAAGTAGTGAGAGAATTAATAAAAATTATAAAAATTATAAAAATTATATCCGTTCACTCGGTTCACTTACAAATTGGAATTGAAATTTCATTAATTGTATTAATGAATAATATTGCCACTATTCTAACCATCTACATATCAAGATTTTATGATTAGGTCTCATTGAAAAAATTTTTTTGAGCGTTTTCTAATTTTATTCATAAAAATGATCTTACTTACTCTGGATTCTTACTTTCGAGCAAGTTCAATTTCACAAGTACAACTTTTTTTAAAGGAGAGAAAAACTATTCTTTTTATTTCAGACAAAGAGATATACAGGGTGTTTCCTAACTACGGTGCGAAATTTCAAAGGGGGATTTTTAGGCCGGTTTAAAAAAAGTTCCTATGAACATATGTTCGGAGTCGCTTCGTTGAAGTTAAAAAAACCGTATTTATAAAATATCATAAACATCCTTACACCGATTTGGTTGAAATTTGCTACAGTTATTTAGAATAATAGACAATATTGGGAGAAAACACTACTAGAATAATCAATTGGAAATGCAACTCTTCCGTCGCCTGTGTTTTCTTCATATGTAGCTTCGTTTTCGAGAAAAAAAAAATTGAAACCACTCAGCAAATCATGACTACCTGCTTTGGAGACCAGATGATAGCGATAGTGTTTTCATACTAGTGAAAGTCAGAGTTGTCAGTCAGCAATGATTTCATCATGAGTAATTTCACTGGCGCTGCAAAGGCTGACATGCACTTTATTTATGGATTAGCAAATGAAAATGCGGAGGAAGCATGGAGAATCCACCAGGACGAATATTTCAATAGAGTAATGTGTGTGTGCTGCCTAATAGTGTGAACATCAGCGAAACATTGTGCTCAAAAAACATTAAATTTTGGTATGTAACAGACCACAAACAATTCTGAAAGTCAAACATTTATGAAATAACACTGTAAGCAGATATTTCGATAATAAATTGATAGTATCTAACACTCAAAACGAACGTTAGAAGGGAGAAAAACACAGGGAAACACCTATCATATTAGTCCTTGAGAGGCATTCCTGTACCATGCATTAATAGAGTCTAGATTGTCGTATGGAATCCTAGGTTGGGGTGGTGTCGCCAGCAGTTATTTGAATCATCTAGATATTTTGCAGAAAAAGTTCCTAAAGATTTGTTTTAATAAATGTCAAACGTATTCATCGACCCTACTATATTCGGAAAGTAGAATACTGGACCTCAGACAAATCTACTTTCTACGTGTAGCCGTAGATCAATACAAAAATAAAAGTCGTTTGAGAAATATTGACCACAATTATGATACAAGGGCAAAAAAAGAAAACATGATGCGCACTGAGTACTCATCCAAAACTATTGGTCAGAGAGGATATACTCATCTGAGCACTAGAATATTTAACAATATCCCTAAGAACATCAAAGACTTAACATCAATTGTTTTATTCAAAAAAAAAACAAAGCAGTACCTCCACGAAATAGAGAGGAAAAAAATACATAATCTGATAGACCCGAATTCCCTGCGGTAATATTCATTGAAAGATAGGAAAACTATACAAAAATGACATTGTCACAAAAAATGGTTCTCATACACATTGGCGCGCAACTTTTAAAAAATTATTCATGTTATGATCATTTAATTATTTTGTTTATGTAGTATAGAATATCATTATTACAATAGTTTGTTTAAATATAGAAATTATTTTCAAACAATTACACTAAATTGCGTTACAAAATATAACGTACCATAACCACGCGCTGGCTTCTTAGCCTTAGTGGTTCGTTTGTTTATTTCAAAATGCAATTTTTGTAGAGTATTGAATGATGTTATTTAACTTAGTACATTTGAATTTAATTAAGCAATTTGTTATTGATATAATTGTAACTTTTTTCTTTGGAAATAAACATTATTTTATTATTATTATTATTATTAATTATATGTGCTAAAACATTTAGAACCCAACATGCAAGATTATGTGAGCGGGAGTGGAAGATTATGGGAGTTTCAATAAAAATGCAGGTGGTGGAAAACTAGAAACTGTAACAACGCCTGAACTAGAAGAAGCTATACTTGATTGCACTGCAGCTGGAAATCAGTCCAAAAACCGTATGGACAGTTTTGAAAAGAAACCACCTATACCCATATCACATACAGCGGGTCTAAGCTCTACTGCTTTGGGATTTTCACCCACATTTTTGTATAGAGTTAATTCATTGAAACTGATTGCTTTCATAATTTCTTTGAAAGGTTCCCACATTTCTTTGTATCAAGATAGACAAGTAGAAAACACACCTTTCTTTCCCAAAAGTTAATCTCTCCTTAAAAACAAGATTCAAATGACTGAGATTTAATCAAATGAGCGAATGAATGTTATTCAAGTACTGTTAACGATTCCATGGGTGGATTCAACACATTCCGTGATAAAAGGTCGTAAACGACGGAAGTGTTTTTTTCATAATATTATCCGTATTTGCTACTGAAGTGCCAATAAAGCAGTGATGTGTAGCAGTGAGGATGACATTGTTCCATATAAGTGAAATTTTACTCCTTTTATTGATTATATTATGTAGGGATCTTGTGATTGATATCTGATTCGATTCCATTACTAATGTTTGAAATACAAACGGAATAAAGAAAAGTGTTTTTCAAATAATTCAGCGTTCATAGCAGAATTTTGTTTCAAAATTATCTTTTTTCCGTGTATTTCAATGTTGATATGAAAATAGCTCTTTCGGAAAGTCTCTTTCTTCCAATTTGTGTCTGAAAGTTACTTCTTCACATGATCTACACACCTTTGTATAGAGTTAGTTTTTTTAAATTTATTTCTTCCTTCCTTTCTTTGAAAGATTCCCACATTATTTTGTATCGAGATAGAGAAGTAGAAAGCCAAAACCTTTCTTTCCCCCAAAAAAAAAACCATTATGAACTTTCACAATGTCCATTTTTGGGCCGACGAAAATCTCCACGTTATTAGAGAATATCATTTTCAGCAACAAATTTCGCTGAACGTTTGGGTGGGAATGATTGGTGACTACTTATTTGTCCCATTTCTATCAGCAGCAAGATCAACAGGTGGATCCTAAACGGAATTTTTGCGATATCATATACCCATTTTGTTCAAAGAAGTGCCGGTACTTATAAGATGTGGTTTATGGACGATGGATGAGGCTCTAGCTCATTTTGGTGTTCTTGCTTGTCAGTATCCCGATATCACCTACACTAATCGCTGGATTGGCCAGCTTGCAGTCCTGATTTGAATCCTCTAGATTTCTCTTCATGGGGTCTCTGAAGGCTCTTATTTATGAAACTCCTGTACTAGATGTGAATGACTTGAGGAATCGAATAATTGACAATAGGTATGTCAAAAGGAATTCTCCAAGTATTTTTGAACGTGTCAGACAATCAATGACAAAACGAATGCTGTCGTGTATTTTATCAGAAAATGGACATTTTGCTCATTTACTTTGAGGTTGAAATTGTTTATTATTTACTATTGGTTTTTATTTTACGTTTATCCGTGTCCATGGATAGTTTTTAAAAGTGATTGTTTTTTCTCGAAAACGAAGCTTCATGAACACAAGCGACGACAAAATTATATTTTCAGTTGCTTAATCTAAAATAATTAAAAACCACAAAAAAATTTGGGGGGTTCTTTTCATTCTCAATATTGTTCGCTGTGATGCCAACTATATAAGCGCATGCATTTCATTAGTTAGGATTCCATTGTCTAATATGATACAAATTGATTTGAAATTCCTGAAATAATCTGTGAAACAATCAAAAAGTTTAGCTGAAAAATAACAGTTATATTAAGCAAAAAAAACTGAAATTACAATGGAATAAAATATAAGTAATAAGACAAAAATGAAAAAAAAATTTAATATGAGATGAGAATTGAAGAATTTTTAACAAAAAATGAAAATTGAAAAAATCAATAGATTCCAAACTAAGTTACTTCACGACGTTTCGATTGTTGGTATCCACAATCGTCTTCGGGTGATAACTGGACTTATTTCTTCGAGATCTGACTATTTATAGGTCATTCGAGTTCTTTCACCTATTCCCTCTTCCCTTTCTCTGCTTCATCGGTTGTAGCGGGAGTTGACCGTTTGGCTTGATTAGAAGTTTCCATATGTAGCTTATATCTACGCTAGCTTCGCTGAATGCGTTGTTGGACAGCATATATGCGGCTTCTTTGAATTTTCTCCTAAACCAGTGTTCTTCCTTGTGGATGATTTCAACTTGAGCCCACTTGATGATATGTTGATAAGTCCAAACATGCTCTGCTCTCCCTGATTTGCTGGTTTCTTTCAATGGCCTCTCAGTTTCATCGATGTATGATTCTCCACACTCGCAGGGTATCCGGTAAATGCAGTTCTTGGAATCGCAGTCCGCGTTTGGTGGCCTGGCTTTCGTGATGCTGTTACGGATAGTGTTCCTAGATCTGAAGCAGGTTCTGATAATACACGTGGACCCAATTGTTCTTATCATTTCCGACAATCCTCTAATGTAGGGAAGAACACGTACTGGTTGTGGCGGCTTCTCTTCCTTGTGAGGCTCTTGCTGTCTTCTAGCAGAAGTCTGTTCCATCATCACTTTGGAGTAACCATTCCGTTGAAGGTCATTTTTGATGATGCCTAGTTCCTTTTCGAGACCTTCCTCTGTATTACAGAGCAATCAGTTGTGGACTTCCTTTTCTATTGTGAAATTGATGGAAGGACTTACGTTGTTGATGTGCTTCAGGAAGGTGTCTAGTTCTGCATTCCCTTGGTTCCATATTATGAAGGTGTCGTCCACGTATCTCAACCAGACTTGGGGCTTCTTGTGGGATTCTTCAATGGCCAGAGTTTCAAACCACTCCATATATTCATATATATGTTGACTATAACCGGTGAAAGTGGCGATCCTATTGGCAATCTCTCATCTTGCGTAAAGAATTCGTCCTTCAGTTGGAAGTAGCAGTTTCGTACACAGCATCCTAGTAATTCCATGATTACTTGCATCGGTAAGTTTGTTCTATCTTTCAGGTTCCCATCATCTTGACATAGCTTCCTTTGTATGATTTGAAGTGCTTCTTCGACAGGAACGTAGGAGTAGAGGCTTTCCACGTCGAAACTTTCGACGATGATGTTTTTCCTTGCAGTTCACCACGAAACATTGTCAACCACCTTCAAACAAATATATAAGTGCATTATTACTTCAAATAACTCTAGCGAATTTGAACCAAATCGTTGAAGGGATATTCATAGATATTTTATAGATAGTTCCAAAGAAACTTTTTTCTTGAAACGACCTAACGAATCACCCTCTGAAGTTTCGTACCGAAGTAAGGAAACAATCTGTATGAATGCAAACAAGAATTGAGATTTCTGAATCAGAAGATAAAGTTTCTTCTGTTGAGTGAAGTTGAATATACAATTTGTATGAGATGATAGTTTCTATAACACGATATAGATATTCTCTCAGATACCTATCAATTTCGTTATTTCTGAATTTAAGTTGTTTCTTGGAAAGTAGAACTGGTCACAACCTTCAGAAACATCGTTGAATCTAAGAAAGAGCGATATTTTTTATTTATAATAGATTTATTGATGATTATACAATAACCAGCTATCAGCAAAATTTATTCGTTCTATTCATACTTTCCGTCAGAAAAAATTTAATTTACATATTTTACGAAATATTCTGAATTCGATGACATAAATTATGTAAAACAGAATAAAATTTCGCGGTATCCTTGAAGACGATCCCAAACCATTATAAAAATGCTCCCGCTTCCTTCATGATTAGGGTGACACTGATTAAAGAAATCAGCAATGCATCGATTGATAAAAATATGGTATATATTTTTGTTCAATTACCATTTCTTTCTTCGAAGAACTAATATTGGCGGCGCACTTTTCCAGAAAACTTTGTCATCACTACATGCAGTGTAGGTATTGAGTTTCTGAACTTTTCAAGATACGATATGGATTTGGTACAATTACAAGGACGGGAATTACATTTTCCAAAAGCAGTTTTACCATATGCTTTGTGCTATCAAAATACTAAGCTTTCTTTGCGGATTGACGGTCTCGCAGTCAAAAAATTAAAATCAAATCTCTGTTCTAGTTTGCCAAGCTTTCGCTTTTAATGGGAAGCTTTTTCAGGGCAGTAAAAATGAGTTAAAACATTAAATTGAACATATTAACTGACGGAGAAGGTTGAACATGTATAATGTATGTATGAACATGTATCTTATACATGTTCAACCTTCTCCGTCAGTTTATATGTTCAATTTAATGTTTTTAACTCATTTTTACTGCCCTGAAGAAGCTTCCTGTTAGAAGCGAAAGCTTGGCAAAGTAGAACAGAGATTTGATTTTTGATTTTTTCACTGATTTTTTGCTGATATATATATATATATATATATATATATATATATATATATATATATATATATATATATATATATATATATATATATATATATATATACAGCAAAATGGATTTACAGGAGTGAAAAAATCAAAAATCAAATCTCTGTTCTACTTTGCCAAGCTTTCGCTTCTAATAGGAAGCTTCTTCAGGGCAGTAAAAATGAGTTAAAACATTAAATTGAACATATAAACTGACGGAGAAGGTTGAACATGTATAAGATACATGTTCATACATACATTATAAGATACATGTTCATACATACATTATACATGTTCAACCTTCTCCGTCAGTTAATATGTTCATTTTAATGTTTTAACTCATTTTTACTGCCCTGAAAAAGCTTCCCATTAGGAGCGAAAGCTTGGCAAACTAGAACAGAGATTTGATTTTAATTTTTTGACTGAGAGACCGTCAATCCATTTTGCTGTATATATATATATATATATATATATATATATATATATATATATATATATATATATATATATATATATATATATATATATATATATATATCGACATTTTCGTCACTTCAGTACTTGCAAATACCTTCAAAACGATGCAACAAAACTATTCAAACGAAGTTCTTATGAATTTGTTTATTATTTTTGAACAGTGTGACAAAATTATCAGCAGAACATGTAGAAAGTTCAATGAAATGTATCCGAATCTACCGCCAATGAACCTCAAGAAATTTATACGAATTCAGAACGATTTCAATGCATTTGGATCAACTTTGAAAGCACCAAGAAACATGCCTCGACCCGTAACTTTCGAAGACAACCAGATTGATGTCTTAGCATATTTTCACGCATTTCCCGAGTCATCGATAAGAAGTGATGAAGAAGATTTGGGTATAAAATATTCATCGGTTCAAAGAATCTTGCGAAGACATAAAATGCATGATTATAAATTCACCAAAATTCAAGCAATGAAGCCTCAAGATCCTCAACAGAGAGTAGAATTTTGTGAAATGTTGTTGACACGCATTCAAGAAGATCCACTTTTTTTAAATAAAATTATTTGGACTGATGAATCGAAATTTTCGAGAGAAGGGATTTTCAATGGAAAAAATCGTCATTATTGGTCCAGTGAAAATCCTCACGTCACAAAAGAAGTCGGATTTCAAGAAAAATTTAGTTTTAATGTCTTCTGCATGTTGATGGACAACAAATTGAGGTACGTGATATACGAGGAGTCATTAACATCCAGAAGCTACCTGAATATTTTGGAGAATACTGTAGACAGTTTCGTGGATAATCTGCCACTCGAAGATTATCGAAACTGTTGGTACCAACTAGACGGAGCTCCTGCACATTGCACAAGAGAAGTGAGCGCAGAACTGGATAGACTATTTGACGATCGGTGGATGAGGCGCTTGGGACCATGGAATTGGCCAGCGAGATCACCCGATCTTAATCCATTAGATTTTTATTTGTGGGGAATGTTTAAAGAAAAAGTTTACAAAATACCCGTGCGTTCGAGAGATGAATTGTTAGAAAGGATTGCCCAAACATTTGAAGATTTGGATCCCAATGAAATCAGATCTGCCACCACGAAAGCAGTCAACACCCGCATTTTAAAGTGCTTGGAAGTGAACGGCCAGCGATTCGAACATATTTTGAAATATTCCACATGATTGTTTTACTTTTTTATAATTATTCATATCAATATTTCCAATTTCAAGTTTCTTGATGCTTTTTTAAAGTTTATCCAAACATATTGAAATTGTTCTGAATTCGTATAAATTTCTTGAGGTTCATTGGCGGTAGATTCGGATACATTTCATTGAACTTTCTACATGTTCTGCTGATAATTTTGTCACACTGTCCAAAAATAATAAACAAATTCATAAGAACTTCGTTTGAATAGTTTTGTTCCATCGTTTTGAAGGTATTTGCAACTTCTGAAGTGACGAAAATGTCGATATTATTAGGAGAATGCCACAACGCTACTACTGTCAAATAGTAATCATGGCCTGCTTACCAAATACCGAATGGAAATACCATTCTGAAGGGACATTTTCACAAATAAATGTTCATAAGTCCGAAACTTGACTAGTTAGGTATAGGTACGATATACATAGAAAGAAAGCAAATTTCAGCAGCTTTCCGAATTTTCAATAATATACAGGGTGTTCCATTTAAAATAATCAAATTTCAGCAACTTTTTCAAGCAAACGAAAAAACTGTATTTTTTTACCACCCTGTATTGAAGTAACGGAGATTAGGCTGACGTGTGGGAAGTGTCCAAGTATCACCTAACTCCAAACCAAATTTCGATATCATAGTCTTAACTAAAAGATATCGGCATTTTTGGAAGTCATGATTTTCGAAGAAAAAAATTGAAATTCATTTTTATTTCGAAAACGGTAACAGATAGGTATAGGGAAATTGTTGGAGATTCCAAAAATAATATTATATACAGAGTGTTCCATTTGAAAAATCAAAGTTGCTACTGCTTTCTAATAGAAGCGGCAACACCGCATTGTCGAAAATATTTTAGTTGGCTAGAGAATGTCCGAATATGCCCTCCATTAAATTTTCAAAGTGATCCGTTGTCTGGTTCACCAGAAACGTCTAATGTGCCATCCACCGTGAATCAGCCTGTATATATATTGACTTTGCAAGTTGACTTGGGTGTCACACCAATAGGTGGTTCCACTTATGTTTCGCTTGCATTTACGCAGCTATTTTTATTAAGTACTTTCTTGGTTTTTCTCATTTTGTCTTCATTCGAGGATCGCCTGCCCGGTACTGGACGATTCCCAATAGGCTGAAACAGCTGTTTACCGGTGGCTCTTAAATTGAAATCAATATGGGAGTGATCAAAAAGTACTTATTTATTTATTCATTTATATATATATATATATATATATATATATATATATATATATATATATATATATATATATATATATATATAGAAACAGAAGTTAATATTGGACATAGCACTCATGAAAGTGGCAAACCATAGACACGTGTTTCGGGCTTTTGGCCCATCATCAGTATGGTGCAGCCAAGTGTAAGGATGGGCAACACTTGGTTACCAAAAGATAGAAATACAAATGCACGGAGCCACCAACAGGAGCCAACCGCACATTTGTGGTTTCAGTTGATAGATCTCGTGTTCACAAGAAAACTATCAAAATCACCACGGAGGCAGCTATAGCTACCTGCGTGACATCCGGGTCCAGGAAATTATACAAATATGAAAGTTATTGAGTGTCTTGATATAGAAACAGAAGTTAATATTGGACATAGCACTCATGAAAGTGGCAAACCATAGACACGTGTTTCGGGCTTTTGGCCCATCATCAGTATGGTGCAGCCAAGTGTATGGATGGGCAACACTTGGTTACCAAAAGATAGAAATACAAATGCACGGAGCCACCAACAGGAGCCAACCGCACATTTGTGGTTTCAGTTGATAGATCTCGTGTTCACAAGAAAACTATCAAAATCACCACGGAGGCAGCTATAGCTACCTGCGTGATTTTGATAGTTTTCTTGTGAACACGAGATCTATCAACTGAAACCACAATTGTGCGGTTGGCTCCTGTTGGTGGCTCCGTGCATTTGTATTTCTATCTTTTGGTAACCAAGTGTTGCCCATCCTTACACTTGGCTGCACCATACTGATGATGGGCCAAAAGCCCGAAACACGTGTCTATGGTTTGCCACTTTCATGAGTGCTATGTCCAATATTAACTTCTGTTTCTATATCAAGACACTCAATAACTTTCATATTTGTATATATATATATATATATATATATATATATATATATATATATATATATATATATATATATATATATATATAAAAATATTTGTTCTGCATCAGGTACTCTTCTTCGTGTTAGATCTTCTCTAGGAATGTGTATGGTTTTGTTTAATATATTGAATGTGAGATCTTGTTGTGTTTTGATTTGCACTTGTTCCTCGATAAGTGATTTATGACTGTTGAATTTATGGATGTTCAAGTTTTCCCAAATGTCCATGCGGTTTCCCTTGTTGATTTGTTTCATTAGTTTTATGTTCTCTGGTGGGGGGGAACTATGTTTGTTTTGTATGGCGTGTGTTGCAAGGTTTGATTTATATACTGTTGGATTTGTGTATGCCTTTTTGTGCTCATTGTACCTTTGGATCAGTTTTTTCATGGTTTGGCCGATATAGAATTTGTTGCAGTTCGAGCATTGTATACTGTGTATCCCGTTTTGGTCTTTGTCTTCTTCTTTTTCATATTTGTTTATTTTTTGTGTTATCTTCGTGTTCGGCTTGTATGTGATGTTGATGTTCAGTGGTTTGAGGATGTTTGTTAGTTTTTTGGTTTGGTGTCCTACGTACGTGAATGTTGTCCATCGTTGTGTTGTTTTGTCTGTTGGTTTTTTTTGTTTGATTCTGTTTTCTAGTTTATCTATTGTCTTTTGGGTGTAACCGTTTTCGTTCGCTATTTGGTATATGATTTTCCGTTCTTTGTTTCGGGCTTCATTGCTGAGTGGTATCCTTAACATTCTATATATGAATGCGTTATAGGCAGCCATTTTGTGTGATGGTGGACCCACACAAACAAGCTCCACCATACCCGCAAATTCAAACCATCCACCATCACCTTCAGGTATTCATCTAATGAAATCATTAAAAATAAACAATATACGACTGTTACAGAAGCAATGAGATTCCTACAATTGAAATCATAAGGAAGAAATTTAATACTTCCGGCCATAACCTGAGCTGCTCTAACAAAACTCTTCAGAATTGTATAAAGAAACTAGGATTTAGATTTAAAATAATAAACAAACGTCAAGAAGTTATGGAAAGCAGAAAAATAGTGGAATTATGTAACAAATGCATAGAACAAATAACTGAATATAGACAAGAACAACGGCAAATTTTCTATTTGGACGAAACTTGGTATGACACTCACGACACAGTTACGAAAGGGTGGACTGATGGTTCGAAAATGTGTACGTCTAATATGCCTGCAAACAAAGGATCGCGACTAATCATTGTGCATCGCGGAGGAAGTAAAGGATGGCTTCCGAATTTTTTGAAGTTATGTGGAAAAAAACTTGAGGACTGCAATGTTGACTATCATAAGAACATGGAAGCTAATATTTTTGAGGAATGGTTTGAAAACACATTGATCCCAAATTTGAATACGCATAGTGTAATTGTTCTTGACAACGCTTCCTATCATTCGCGACAGCTCATCAAAGTACCGAATAAAAATTCGAGGAAAGATGAAATACAAAGTTTTTTAATGAATAACAATTTGTATTTTGAAGATAACTAAATTGGTTTTGCATACAAAAAACATGATCCACGAATTGGTTTGATGGAGCTGCCTAGTATTGCATTGAAACGTATACACTGCTTACATGATTATATGGAACTTAAGAAAGAGGGTTTACGCCAGTTTGTATTCTTGGATGAAACTTGGGTATTCAAAGAAGGTACCATTGGGCGATCCTGGCAAAATTCCAACGCGAAAAGTGTCAAAAAGGCTAAGGTTGGTGGTGCAAGGTAAATACAACCATAAAATGAAAACAACATACACAAGATGATTTTCTTTATTTCAAGTTATATTGTACTTCATGTTGGATTCAGTACCGAGTTTATTCATGGAGCAGACCTAAATATTTGTTGAAAAACAAGGAATTGTATTTACCACGGAAAAATTAACCAACAAACTTTCCTGTATTCGTTTCAATATCAACTGTTAATAAATTCAGAAGAGCCTTCAGTTATAGTCATGGATAATGCAAGTTATCACAGCACTCTTATTAATAAAGCCCCAATAACAGCATCGAAGGAAGCTGATATCCAAGAATGGTTATCAAACAATAACATTCCCTTCGAAATATTTTGCTAAAACCACAGTTGGTGGATTCAGTTGCAAAGTAGATGAGATTGTTATTCAAACTGAATCAATACATTATAAATTTACGTTGTAGGAATAAACCACCACATATATATGAAGCTGATACGCTTGCACAAAAATATGGGCATCAAGTGCTTCGTTTTCCACCACAGGTACTAGTGCATGTATCCCATCGAACATATTTGGCGATTAACAAAAAATTTTTATATGGATAATGTGGGCACTTCAGATGACAAATCCCGGGCTATATGGAAAGAAGCTTCAGACAAACCTATATGATGACGAATTGTAATAAAAAAATATATAATTGAACGAATTTATATTTCATTACTTATTATGAAAAAAAAGGTGGAGTGCCAGTCTAGTTGTATTTCAACTAAGTGAGTTGATAGTAAGTAAGGTTAATAGTAATAAAAGAAATCAACAATACAGAAACATTTTAAATTTCGAAAAGTGCACATGCTGGCAACGCTGTAACTTGTCATTTTTAGACGTCATTTTCTTCTTCTTATCCATGATAATTAGTTACTGGTACAAATTGGTGAGTTTTTCTTTCCAATACGACCGAGTCAATCGGATCTCCTAAAGGTATAATTTCTATATTCCTTAAACCGAAAGTCAGTAATTATTTGGGTGAATTCCACAGAATAGACTTTCGCGGTAGGTGATGCTTGATCATGAGAACGACAACGAGATGGGGCGATTTTTAGGAGAGAGTGGTGAACGAGAATCTCGAGAAGGAATTTGTTTAGTAGTGTGCTTCGTGGTTCAATTTCAAGAATTTGAACGAAATAGTTTCGGATATAGCTTCATATACAGGGTGTCCCTGGACTTCCTCTTTTCCTCTGGGGAATGTATAGATGGGATCAAAATATCACCAGTACTTCATATAACATTTTTTCCTAAAATCCTTCGTTACCAAGTAACGGGCCCTCGAAGTTACAAAATGAAAAATGTTTTTCTTTGATAACTTTTCAAGTGAATATTCAAAATCATCCAAATTTTGGTAATTGACTAAACAAATGAATTTCTTCGATGAGCTTTCATGCAGGAGTCAGTTGTTTTGCTAGAAAGTCAGGAACGGACTACCCCCGATGGTCCACACCCCAAAACTTTGAAATGACAGATATTTTTCAATATTTTTCAACAAATTAAGGTTACTTGGACAATTTTATGAATAAAAGTACTCGTGTGGAAAGTCGATCGGAGCAACGAGTCTTGATAAAAATGTAGTTTCACTCGACGACATCAAACCCGCTCGTCCACCATTATTTGAAATGAATAATTATCAAAGCAGAAATAATAATGATAACGTTAATTCAACAACATTTATCCTGAGATGTCTACCATTATTCGAAAATATTAGTTTTCAAGGAAAATGGAAATGATAGGTAAAATGTTCATAACGAATTTTTATAATGCAAACACGTTTAACTAACGAAACTCAAGAGCCTCAAGAGCAAACAGAAATGAAAAATCCGCTACAGAAACTGATCGATATGACCACCTTCTCTCTTCACAATGTAATGTTATTCTATTCAACAATGCATCTCTTGTGTGAATAGGTGTAGCGTAAACAAGGCTTTTTAGATGCCCCCACAAAAAGAAATCCAATGGATTTAAATCCGGAGACCGCGATGACCATGAATATGGCCCACCTCTACCAATCCATCTATTGTGGAAAATATGGTTCAGATGGTCACGCACAATCAAACTAAAATGAGGAGGAGCGCCATCATGCATAAACCACATATCTCTTCGGGTTTGCAATGGAACATGTTCCAAAAGTCCATTCAAATCGTTCTGAATGAACTCCAAATAACGTTCTCCATTCAATCGGTCCTGTAGAACGAATGGTCCTATAAGATGGTTTCCTATGATACCAGCCCAAACATTCACGTTGAATTTCCGTTGGTGTTTGGTTTGCAATATCCCATGGGGATTTTTTTCGGCCCATATATGAAGATTATGAGAGTTGATAACTCCATCTCTACTGGAACCTGCTTCATCAGTGAATAAAACTCGATTAATAAAAGTCATATCCTCTCTTTGCCTATCCATGAACCAATTGGCATATTCCAGTCGTGCTGGAAAATCTTGAGGTGTCATGGCATGTACCTTCTGGATGTCAAATGGGTGGAGCAGTTGTTCCCTAATTATTCTATGAATAGTGGACTTGGATGTATGGAACTGTTCTGATAGATTTCTGATGCTCATTGAAGAATCATCAGCGACGGCTTCCAAAATATTTTCCTCCAATACAACGGTACGTACAGTCCTAGGAGCGCCCTCACCACCTCGTTTTGGCAAAACTGTACCTACAATAATATCGAAATAAAACAACGTGCTCAAATTAATTATCAATTATTACATACCTGTCTCCCTCAAGCTGCGATCGACACGCTCGAATGTTTCTCTTGACGGTACCGTTCGATTGGGAAAATGCTCGGAATACAGACGACGAGCTTCTGCAGCATTACAAAATGCTCGTCCATAAAATACATGCATATCTGCATATTCATTGAATGTAAACTGTTCGGCCATATCAAAAAAATTCAAAATATCCTATAGAATATTGACAATACAATGATAGTCATATAACAACGCACCACTCAACAAAACAAAATCGCATTCCAGTTTCTCATTTTTTATCAAAACTTTCTAAAAGGTTTTTTTGTCAACATCTGTGAAAGAAATGGAACATAATTATTTCCTGGATATTTTTCACCTGATCATGTGCAGCCGTTTTTGTAGTTCATTCGTGCTTTTTATTAGTATAGTAAATATTTTTTCCGATGTACGTTTTTTCAGCTAAATTTAGATTCGTGTTAAAGAATTTCTCCCATAAAATTATAATTATCAGTGAAACTCCTCAACAGTTTAGCTGTGAAGAAGAATTTGAAACATTCGAATGTTGAGTTTCATGAGATTCAGATAACTGATCAACACGAAACGTGATTATTCCACACGTATTATGTACATACAAAATATGGAATGAATTCGATATTTCATAGTAGAGTAGCTTGTTAGTTTAAATACACCACGAATCTACAGAACTTGATATTTCTTTTGAAAAAATATCTGCTATCACAATTGTAACTTAAACTTCCATATAGGTACTGTACTTTTTGTTTACGACTTCATTTTAGCATACTTTGTATTATTCCTGTTATAAATGTTGTTGAATTAACGTTATCATTATTATTTCTGCTTTGATAATTATTCATTTCAAATAATGGTGGACGAGCGGGTTTGATGTCGTCGAGTAGAACTACATTTTTATCAAGACTCGTTGCTCCGATCGACTTTCCACACGAGTACTTTTATTCATAAAATTGTTCAAGTAACCTTATTTTGTTGAAAAATATTGAAAAATATCTGTCATTTCAAAGTTTTGGGGTGTGGACCATCGGGGGTAGTCCGTTCCTGACTTTGTAGCAAAACAACTGACTCCTGCATGAAAGCTCATCGACGGAATTCATTTGTTTAGTCAATTACCAAAATTTGGATGATTTTGAATATTTATATGAAGTACTGGTGATATTTTGACCCCATCTATACATTCCCGAGAGGAAAAGAGGAAGTCCAGGGACACCGTGTATAGTTTTTGAAAGTTCCATGAAAGGTTTCCTTTCCTGAGGATTCTACTGAGTCACAAATACTTTCCTAGAATGAGTGACGTCATCTCATTGAAAACGTTTTCTTAAAACCCTTCGTTTGAGAAGATATGAGAACTCATTTTGATCCTTTCATTTGCATATGAGATTGACCTTTCAGTGAATCGAACTTTTGAATGTCCATTTCGTCCATTTCGATGAATGTCATTGTCCACGTCCATAAGATAGTCCATGTCCATTTTATCAATTAGAAAAGTACGTGCTCCCAGTCTGTCCTACTCCTGGTAGTAGAAGACCACAGCTACAGCTCGACAAGAAACTAACAGGCAAATTTTACTTACACTTGACTCATTTCTCTGAATATTACAATTTTTTTAAATATCAGAAATAATAATTCATCGACATGATACAATTATTGCATTTTGAGTTGATCTCCATTTATAGTGTGAACTTGAAATGAGTATACTCTGGTGAGGTAATTTTAATTCAACTCCTAATATTTTTTTTTCAATGACATGAATCTTATAAGTAATATTTTTCCTGATATTTTTTACCAGAACTTAAGGCGTACTTTTATCTACGATCATTATTAAGTTATTACACATTTTTACATACGATTTAATGACAAATTTGGAGCATATTCAGATTTTTATTTCGACCCTTGTTCAATTTACTAGCCAGTATTTTGTGCCTATCAAGTATCTTCAGAATATATTGATTTTCATAGATTCACTTCATTGATGTGATTTGAAGAACTCAATTTGATTACATCTTTATAAGAGGATACTAAAAAGCTGCCGTGAAGATAAGGTCACAATACTTTCAGGGGCTGTACCAAAAATCGGACATATCTCGTGACGTCACACCAGCTTCTAACAAACGCGCAGTTTTGAAGTCGCTTATTTTGATGACGGTGAATGGAGATAATTTTTCTAAATTATCTCCAAAAAGTAAAATATAATGGTTGGAAAGTTTCCATGTTGACTCTCTGTACTCTGAAACAATGTCATCAATTGTAACGGTGTAAAACACACTTACATTATCGCCAAGTCAATAGTGACGAATTGACGTTAATTTATTTTTGAAACTAATATTTCGTTGACTCACAAAAACAACAGATACATCATCAAGGAATAAAATGATGTACGATTCCGGGGATCACTTATATTTGTTTTGTCAGTTAGACTTCAAGGTTAATTAAAAAGTATGTCGTAAGAAAAACGACAGATCATTTCGTTTTGAATTTCATTCAACGAAGTTTACATCGACATAAAAAAATCATTATGTCGTATCGTTAGTTGAAGGACGAGGAAAGAAAAACATAATCATATATTTTGTTGAGTTGAAATTATAGCCTGAAATGAATATTTTAATTGACATCAAACTCTGTCCTAAACATTCTAAATCGTTTATAGGTTTTGTAATATATCTGTGGTAGTTTCGTCAAATAACTTCACGGTTATCCTGAAATTTCATGCATAAACGAAAGTTTTCAGTATCTTCAAGCTTTGAAAAGACGAACACTCAGGTTTATGATTTCATTTATTCGTTTCAATTAAAATAGAGGCTTTCAACTGATTAGTCATTTGGCCTAGATCTATTCATGAACTTATGAACATCATTTTTACAAATATTTGTATTTCTAGATGCGTTTTGCCAACACCGTGCTTCATCGGTAGAAATATGTTAGCGAAAAGCGTCTAGAAAAAAAAAACCTGTGCGTCTCGGGACGCCCGACACAAGTGATGATTCAAACTAATTGAAGTTGAACTATTAAATATTGAAATTGTTCAACTTGAGAAAAGCTTAGGTAATTTTGTATATTAATATGATAATGTAAGGCAAGGTTATTTAATAATAAAATATGTTATTGATTATTTTGTGTATGTACATATATTATAGCTACCATGAGCCAATTGTTACTTTTGTAGGATTGAATAATGATACTTATAATGTGCATATACAAAAGTAGTATCATTATTTGTGAGCAGTGACGGTAAAGATATATTGAAATTCAAAATATAGACGCTGCGGCGGTAGACCGGTTGAATGTTAT
The DNA here is from genome assembly GCF_025532065.1 of Leptinotarsa decemlineata. Taxonomy (NCBI): domain Eukaryota; kingdom Metazoa; phylum Arthropoda; class Insecta; order Coleoptera; family Chrysomelidae; genus Leptinotarsa; species Leptinotarsa decemlineata. The sequence continues at coordinate 6,776,540 of NW_027412587.1, forward strand.
TGATAAATTGTATTATATTATATTATTGTAATTGGGAGGTCGTCAAAAAGGTCATCACAGCACCGGCAGTTGAATGGGCTATCGAATCGGTTCAGCCCTTCAAATCTCCTGGAGAGGATGGTTTATTTCCAGCTCTTATTCAAAACGGACTGGAAATAATTTTACCTATTCTCATAAAATTGCACAGAGCTGGTCTGGCGTGAAACTATATATCACCCAGTTGGTTGGCAGCAAGGGTGGTATATATACCTAAAGTGGATCGGAAAGACGCACACCCTAAATCGGTACGACCAATCAGCCTTACATCCTTCCGGTTGAAAGGACTTGAGAGGATACTGGATGGACACATCAGAAGGGTAGCATTCCCCCTGAATAACCACCAGTATGCTTATTAAACCGGCGAATCGACAGATTCAGCATTATACAACCTTGAGAAAATCTTCCCATCCCTTGACAACAAGGAGATAGCGGTTGCTGTATTTCTTGATATTGACGGAGCATTTGGCAATGCACTACCTCAATCTATAGGATCGTCTCTGGCTAGGAAATGTATAGAATCGATCACGACTGGCTGGATCTATGCCATGCTGGTGAACAGAACTTCAACAACGACTCTTCAAGGCGAGGTGAGAGGCTGCCCTCAAGGTGGGGTATTATCCCTCTTTCTGTGGTCGCTCATGATGGGATAGTCTGGTGATGATGGAATGGAGGTGAAATATATCGGCATTGTCCTTGATGAAAAACTCACCTGGAACTCTCGCTTTGAAAAAGTTTTACAGAAAACCATACTGTCCCTATTGACATGTGGAAGGATTTGTGGGGTTGAAGTCTCAAAAAAATTCATTGAATTTATGTAATGATTGTCAGACCAATGGTTACTTATGGTGCAATTGTCTGGTGGCCGGAGGCTTTACAGAAAACTGCTTAGGCGAAGCTCTCTTTTTAATAGTCGTCTCTGGCCTACAGAGACAGGCTTGTCTGGCATGTGGTGCCATCAGTTACACAGCGTCAGCGGCCATGGAGATCCTTCTGGATCTACCTCCTCTCCACATTTTCCTGGAGAGAGGGGCTAAATGGACTGCACATTGCCAATTGCACAAACCAATTCACTACAGAGTGCAACAGACTGTTGGTTGACCCTGACACAGCATTCTGAAAATGACCTCTGACTTCATGCCTCCAACTATACTACGAAATGCCTTATAAAGTACTGTTCCCGAGCAGAGAGGACTGGATTCTCCGGGAGGAGGAAATGTTAAGAGCAGATAGTTGTTGGTTCACAGATGGATCAAAAACACCTTCCGGTTCTGGTGCAGGTGTTTTCAGTCGCAGACCCAGGACAGAGATGTCAACCTGCCTAGGAACCTATTCGACTGTATTTCAATCGAAAATTTACTCTATTGTATTGTGTGCGGAGAAGTTGAAAGAATCCAACTTCATACACAAGGCAATGAAAATATTCTCGGACAGTCATGCGGTGTTGGAAGCTCTTGGTTCCTATCGAGCAACGTCTATATTGCCAAAAACGACTCTCCTCGATAGAAAGACTTGCCTCTGCCTCTGGTCTGGCATCCTGGTCATATTGGCCTGGAAGGCAATGAGGCTCCTGACTTCCTTGCAAAGGAGAGTGCTTCAAGCAGCTTCAGTGGACCAGAACCTGTCATTGGCATCGCTTTAGGCTTTGCCAAACAAAGATTGAACACCTGAATGGCAAAAAGATTCAGATTCATGGACTCCTGTGAGAATCTTCTAAGATTGGCTCACTACAAGGCGTTAATACACCCTTCGAAGTTTGATACCAAACAGTTGTTGGATCACAGTAGGGATGACCTACGATGACAGACAGGCCTTCTTACATTTCACTGTCATTTGAATCTTCATATGCAGAGACTCGGACTGTCGGAAGACAGTGTGTGTCGCCTCTTTTTGGAAAATGGTGGAACAGTCGAGTACATACTTTGTGCCTGCCCCGCTGGGGACCAAATAAGGTTTTCGGAGTTCGGCAGAGCCATGCTCTTACCATCTGACCTGAAAGACCACTCACCATACAAACTAATCGGCTTCGTTCAGGAGTCGGGTTTATTTGTTCGAATTGTGAATAGGTGTCAGCCACAATAAGCGAAGAGAACCGTTTGTTCGAAATACGGCTAGCGCAGTGTGTTGGAATTAGGAGAAAGGGAAGCCAAACATACTGGCGCCGTTATGCGTTATGTTATTAAGCAGTTTACTGTCCCATCAAAATTGAGGTATCATTATCATGGGTGATTTGCCATATTCCCTCATGTAGTTTGAATGTGCTGTCGTCTGCTGGACAGGGTTGTATTATAGCTTAGAGTATATATAATCTCTACATCAGTTCAACTTGTATATGTTTCAGTGTTGGTTTTCTTATATGTATATAGCATATATCTGAGTTGTTCTTCCCCAGTGAACATAAAACCATTGGTGGGCCACTGGTCATTCCATTTCCAATATACCTTATAATATATTATCTAAACGAGTGTTGATTATGTGTATTTATGTGTCAATGTTTGCAGAAAAGGTAATGAATTGGTGTCAATGAGGTAGGCATTAATTTTGGATACCACAAGGCATGCAAATAGTTCTGGCATGAATACAGAAACCTCTTCTGGCAAGCTCCAGGAAAGAGTCTCTCTCAAGTAAACGGTACGGTACTTTTATGATACAGTGTCTGAATTGCAAGAGTTTCAACAAAAATAGTTAATTCGGAATAATTCCATTTACGAATACGTAAGTACTCATCAACAGCAGATCTGGTATACCTACCTAGTACATTCACTATTGCGCGAGAGTGAAAAAATTTAAAGAATGCTAACATGCCGGTGCATCGAAGAAAGTAACGTAGGAATCAAGTGGCATTGCAATTCATCCACAAAGTCACTGAGATATTTCTTCCCACTATGCACCTTGGGGACGCCGCTAAGGAGTTATTAAAATAGTGACTTGCGACAAAGAACTTCAAAACAGGCGGCCGATGCTGTTTATCATATTGCGTTAAATTTAGTATTAATAGGCGTCAGACTAGGGGTATTGAAATAGATTTTCTAATGATGTATTTTGTATGATGCAAAGATAATTGAAATATCGTGAAAACTAATTTTGTTTGAATATTTTATTTTGAGGACAATTTATATTTGAAATAGTTTTCTATTCAGGATTGTTTCCTTCTACAGATCTGAAAATTATTCAGAATATTGAATTTAAAAATAAATACAAATGTAGAAAGGACAAAAAATTATTGCATTTGATAAATTAACTTTTTGAAAAAAAAATCTAATTTGTTAGTAGCTTGAATTTATAAAATTTTGCACATTGAAACAAATATGTATCATCTGGTGACGTTTTGGAGACTATCCCTTTTCTTTTTTCAACCTATTCAAATCAAAACATTGTAATTTGTAGTTTTGATTCTTCTTTTGATGTGTAGGTATCAATTCGATATTATTATTGGTACTGATGATATCAAAGTGGTCGTAGGTTTTATAATGAAGATGGTTGAAGTCTTTGAAACATCACCAGATAAGTATACAAATAGAATAGGTTTCCGCGGTTGGAAATTTGAACATCTGAATTTCGGGTTGAACCGCGCTAAAAGTAGAAAAGTGAGGCTGTACTGGGAGACACACTTTGGGGTTTTGATGTTCTGGTCTTGCCAAACCTTCAAGATGGTATGACCCTCATTGACCCATGTTTCAACCAAATGAAAAATTGATCTAGCTAGTGTTCTGGTTTTCTTTATTTTTCTTGAATAGTTTCTTTCCCATTCTACAATCTCTAATTTTTCTATTAATATGCTTAATATCTTTATGTTAAAAGAGTGTACTGTTTTCCTTATCGAATTCTTGACTTCTTCGTCGATAACGAAACACTTTCTTTTCATTTCGGGCGAAGAATACAAATTCTTAAAGAATTACACAGTCATAACAATTGTTTTTTGATTTATATTCAATGTTGACAGTTTCGGACGCTTCCCGAACAACTAACTTTCATGTTGTATATCTTTCTATTCATCACGTTTGGTGGGTAAAATGAAGAATATCACTGAGACTAAGACTAATACTAAGACTGACACTAACCCCTCTACCATAGCCTTTGAACACCCAACAGAAAAAGCCAAGTCGGTTCTATTGATGTGTGCACCGTCTGTTGACGGTATAATTCAAGGGAATATATATTTATACCGCCTTTGAAAAAACAATGTTTTTTCAATTCCCTTCATCTAAATACTCAACTGTTGGAGGTTTTCTGAGTGATAGACCATACTATAATATACCAGAATTTTATTATGATATCAAAAAAAAATTCTTATTTGTTCATTATTTATCATCATCCCGAACGACTTTATTTCCCAGTATTCTGTATGACCCATATGTTTTTATACATACAAACTGTTTTTTTTTTAATTTATTATTTGCCAGTACCCTCTGTATGACTTACATGTTTTTATATATACTAACTGATTTTATGTATTGAGTGAAAATTGATCATTAATTGAAATTATCTTGGAATTATTCTGAAAATGGAGGGGTTCGTATTCATGATTGAACTCATGTCCCTCTGAGATTAGATGACTGGCAAAATCAGGATTGTATAAATTATCGTGTGGTCATGTCCGATGTTTTATATAGGTCAAACTGGAAGAACGTTCAATACCCGCATAAAGAAACACAAATATAGTTTTCAGAACGGAAAAATAAATTCCACATATGCCAGTCATCTAATCTCAGAGGGACATGAGTTCAACCATGAATACAAACCCCTCCATTTCCAGAAGGAAGGTTTGAAACTCAACCTGTTGAGAGTATGGAAATAAACAAATTCAAAAACTCTCAACATCTTATGTTCATTCACAGGTATAAATAGTTAGGTATATTTACAGATAGACTTTGGAGATACCTGACTTTTTAAGGTATATTTTTTCAGGTAGATTTATTAGTTAGGTAGACGAATAGGTACTGGGTTATAGTATATAAGGTTGTAATTTAGGAGTAACCCTCAGTTACGCTTGAAGAAGCTATTGTACTTGTAGCGAAACACGTGTTACGTGAAAATCATACAATGAACTCTATTGATTAGTTTTTTTTGAAAATTGATCAATTTAAATGAACTTTGTTTCTACATTAAAACTGTACTATAGATTAAGTGAAACTTTGTTCACAAAATTACTCTTATGAAAATAGAGTATATTGTCTCTCACTCTCTCTCTCTCTCATATTTCCACATCTGTCGTAGTTGATTTGTTATCTTGTTTGTTATGAACGAAAATTTTCTTGTAAATTTAAACTTTGTATATTCATTCAATTTGTTGAGAGTAAATGATTGAATGCAGTGCGCCTATGGCACTAATATATACAGGGTGATTCAAAAGTACTTTGACAAACTTTAGAAGGTGATTCCTCACAATATTCTAATATGAATTGTCCAAATAAATAAATGTCCGGAAACGTTTTGTTTTCAAGATACAGGATGTTGAAGTTTTATTTTAATTTTCGTTTTTTTCAAATAACTTTTGAAATACTGAACTTAATTGAACGAAACTTGGTACTTCTAGCACATTTTTCAGTTACTAGTTGCTGTGAGCAACCGTTTTCTAAATATTTGGACTTGAAAACTTCAAGTCGATAAATAAATTTTGAATTTCACATCATTCCTAAATGATAACAATTAGTTCATTATGCCTTTTTCGTTTTTTCATCACAGATGTTAATTTAATGCTAGGAATCACACGTTAAAAGGGTAAGACCTCGTTAGTCCTTAGCTCGCACAAGTTTCTCCACTTCTTAGAGTTGTCGTTCGTATGGGGGCGGCAGCTAATTAACGGAAAAACAGATTTTAAACATATATATATATATATATATATATATATATATATATATATATATATATATATATATATATATATATATACACACACACACACACACACATATATATATATATATATATATATATATATATATATATATATATATATATATATATATATAAATGAAAAAATGATTTTCATGGAATTATTTTCCAGCAGCTTGACTGCATTAACCTACTAGAGATTATATATATATATATATATATATATATATATATATATATATATATATATATATATATATATGTATATATATATATATATATATATATATATATATATATATATATATATATATTGTCGCATTCTCGTCTTATATAGAGAAATAAGTCCGTTCATTTCATCAATTCCTCCCATATTTTTTGAGTGTTGTGTCCACGAATTATTTCATTCTTGATTTGTATCATACGCACTCGATAAAATCTCTATCTGTATATATATATATATATATATATATATATATATATATATATATATATATATATATATATATGTATATATATAAATGAAAAAATGATTTTCATGGAATTATTTTCCAGCAGCTTGACTGCATTAACCTACTAGAGATTATATATATATATATATATATATATATATATATATATATATATATATATATATATATATATATATATATATATATATATATATATATATATATATTTCATTTATTTGTTTTTGAGTGTCCCTTTAAAGGGACTCTATGCTAATTGAACAGATGAGAATATTATTTATTACATTACACAAAGAAAGAGACCTTCAATTTTGATGTTAAAGTTCAAAACAAAATTTAGTATGCAATCCACATTCGCATTTTATATAAAGTCGCATTTTATACAAATGAAGTTTTTTTTTTCTTTTTTTCTTGAACATTCGACACCTCCTGTCTCTTTCGTTGTAAGAAATTATGTGATCTATATTGTCAAATCTGGAAGCAAGTGAAAATGGCGGTGTCGTTTTTCCTCTGCTTGATTTTTTGCCATGAGATTGAAGCAAACTGAGAGCTATATATCTTCAAAAAACAAGCAGTGAAGAACAGTTTGGGTCATTAGGCATTCGTTTATTCATTAAAATCCAAGCATTTGTCACACTAGCATCGACCAAGTATGAAATTATTGGCCAATATCATTTTCATTGTCGCATTCTCGTCTTATATAGAGAAATAAGTCCGTTCATTTCATCAATTCCTCCCATATTTTTGTTATAGTTTGCAATCATTTTGGGTTGGGGAACTGGCCTTTCAGATTTGGATTCCTTGTACCATCTTGAGGTTGTTAAAATATCGGTGGAATCAAAATTCGTTCCAACAGTAACGACTCTATTATCCTTCCATTGCAAAAAAGAAGCGTTTTCACAATGTATAAAGTGAGAAGTTCCTCTTGATTTATTTTTCCAAAACTTCGCAGGATACACTTCGCAGTTCAAGTAGAGCATATGTTTTTTTCAGACAGATGATGCAATAAACTGAGACTCGTAAAGTAGTTATCAAAAAAAATTTGTAGCCACTGTTTTCCGGTGTAAATCTCAAAATAAATCATATACCTCTTGCTACTACAAATGGCCCATTATGCTAAACAATATTTAAAAGGTTTTCCTTTTAAATATTGTTTAGCATAATGCTTTCCATAATGAGGAGTCATACCTTCATCAATAGATAAAGTTTCCTCTAATCCTCCATGGTATTTAAAATTTTTATTGAGGGCATCTATCAGAGGACGAATCTTGTAGAATCTATCATTGCGATCAAGCTCAGCGTTATCGTTGAAATGTATGTGCCTCAGTAAAGTTTCAAATCGATTCAAACGCATACTATTACTCAATATTTTTGGAACATCTTCTTTTTTGAATTGTAAATCTTTATTTTTTTGTTTTGTCTATATATCAGATCTATCTCAGATCTATCTATCTATCAGATAACAGATAAACGGAAACATTCAATAAACAACGATAAAAACCAAAAGAAACTTATTAAACGATTGAAAGACAAGGACGTTTTTTATTTGAAAGCCGACAAAGGTAACAAAGTAGTGATTCTGGATAAAACGGATTACTACGAAAGGGTCAATATTCTCATTACTATGCGAAATTGTCCAGGAACCAGTTACCAAAGATGATTGCCGAAGTAAAAGACGTCCTCAAGAAATGCGACAACATACTTACCCCTCAACTGAAACGGAAGTTACAAGTTTCCAACCCAACGGTGTCGAAACTATATTGCTTCCCAAAAATCCACAAACCGGAAAAATCAATGCGCTCCATCGTGTCAGCTATTGGAGCTCCTACCTACCAAATAGCAAAGTGGCTCACTGAGATATTTGAAACCTTGTCTATTGCGGAACCAAGTTTTAGTATAAAAAAAACTCTTTAGAGTTCATACAACATACAAAAAATGTGGTTCTGAAAAAAGGTGAGATTTTGGTTTCTTTTGATGTTAGTTCCTTATTTCTTAGCGTCCCAATTCCGCAGACCTTGCAATACCTCAGGGAATTACCAGAGAAAAATAATTTCATTAATAACGAAATTGATGAATTCGTTTCTCTTACTAATTTGTGTATGAAACAAAATCGGTTCCAGGTAGAAGGTTGCTTTTATGAACAACAGGAAGAAACGGCTATGGGAAACCCCTTGTCCCCCTACCTCGCAGACCTGTTCATGAGCAGATTCGAAATGGAAACCAAAGAAAAATTGAATTATTTTCCTAGGGTTTGGTTAAGATATGTGCATGATATTTTCCCGATATTCGATACCAAAATATCGAATATTGACGACTTTGTTTCCATTTAAAATAATAGATGTCCATCAATAAAGTTCATATATGAGTTAGAAAATAAGGGACAACTACCATTTCTTGACGTTTTGGTAATGAGGAGCCAATATGGAGGGTTAGAATACGATATATCTAGAAAAGAAACAAGCACGTACACCTGTAGTTCACATCACTGACAGTTCACTGTGGACAGCACAAACGTGCTGGGTTGAATTATTTAGTGCATCGTCTTTTGACTTTCCCTCTAACACATGATAGGTTCACAAAAGAAAGACGTACAATACAGAAAATAGCAGCCACTATCGGTTTCTCGAGGGGTATTGTAGATGACATAATAAGAAAGAAGAGGATTAAATAAGAAAGAAGAGGTTTAGGTTAAGAATGAACAAAATCTCGACTTTCAGAAAGGAAAAAACCAAGATAAATACATCTCAGTTTCATACCACTAATATACGAAGAACTTTGGGAAGATTTTCAAGGAACTAGGTATGAAGGTGGTTTTTAAAATAAGTTATACACTACAGAGCCTTATGGTAAGTCCAAAAGACAAAGTCGAGAATTCGGAAAAGTCTGGAATTTACGAAATTGAATGTAGCCTTTAACTGTAGCCTTTAGCCTTTACTGTTTAAAGCACGCACTTTGATGGTATATATATACACGAATGCTTGTATTTATTTAAACAAAAACTACACGTGACTATAGGGTGTCGTTCTAATTACTCAAGGAGAATGAATCAATTAGTTATCAGATGTGAGAATCATTGTTGATAAGTTTCTGGTAGGATACTACCAAATGACATGTTTTCTATGAGGTATCATTATCGACAGAGATTAAGGTGGAAAGCGAAGAAAAGTTAAAACAAATCTTGTAACACCTAGCTAGTCAGGCGTACTTTGAAATTGCAACAATAGCTATATCAACAAGGCGTCTGGTCCTGATAAAGTGTCCGTCATCGTACTTCAAAAGTGCTCAAATAAACTCGCAACAGTATTTTGTAGACTTTTCAACCTGTCTTACAAGAAATGAGTTTTTGCTAATTATTGGAAGATTGCTCGTGTTCAGCCTATTCCCAAACAGTGCAAGTAAAATCTTTCAAATACCAATAGACCAGTCGCTATCAGTCATATCAAAAAACAAAGAAAAAAAGCCGTGAACCAATATATCCTTGAATATATCCTTAAATCTTGAGCGATCATCAATACGGCTTTCGGAAACAAATATCAACAGACGACCTGCTATCGTATGTCACTGGAATAACGCCAACTAGCAACATGGAGAGTCAAGAGCTCTTGCGCTTGATATTCCCAAGGCCTTTGACCGTGTGTGGCATGCGGGTTTGATAGCCAAACTTTGATGCTATGGCTTGTTGGATCATTTTTTGCATGGCTCTTCAGCTTCCTGAAAGAACGTTTCCTGCAAGTGGCCATAAATGGATATATCTCGAATACTTTCAGCATCAACGCAGGTGTTCCTCTCTTCATTGTATATCACACACTTATTGAAAATAACCAATAATCCAATACATTGCTCTGCTGATGACAGCACACTTGCCCCGTCATTCCATTTGGATTGCAGGACATCGGCTGAACATCTTTAACGGCAGGAGGAGGTTGCATAACTTGATGAGGATCTTGAAGTGATTTCGAATTGGGGTGAAAGTAACTAGGTTCAAATCAAAACCACAAAAACCCAGGCATCCGTTTTCTCCAAAAAGATAAATATCTCGCAACCGAATAAAATAATGACAGAACAGACAATTCCGCTTTCTGCTTCGATAAGTTTGTTGGGGGTTAAAATGGACATCAATATGTCTTGGCACAATCATGTCGCTGAAATTGCAAAGGCTGCTTCTCAAAAGTTTGGAACACTATTCTGAACCAGGAAACTGCTTTATAAAGCTCAGATCAGACCTTCTTTGGAGTATTGTTCTCATATATGGAGCTCCGCCCGTAAGCATAACCTGAAGCTGCTGGATTCCATGAATAAAAGGGCCAACTACCTGATAGGAGATGCGAATATCACTTGAAACCTTGATAGTCTGGAACAATGGAAAACGTTTGGAGATTTGGTTCTCTTCTATAGATACCTTCCCGGTAAGTGTTTAAGTGACTTGGCACATTTGATTCCACCAAGAGCGGCCCATACCAAAAATATCTGACGGACTGTGGCTGCTCATCGTTTTGAGGTTCAACTCAGTACACCTTGAACTTCACTGTTTAATAACTCTCTCATTTGAAGAACTGTGTTTATGTAAAATAAACTTCCTGAGAACATTGAGTCAGTCAGTAACTTTTAAGGCTTGTTTCAGCAACAAAAGCCCCATTGTTCGTATTTTGCAAATTTGGGGTTAGAAAAAAATTGGAAATGACTGAGCAACTGTGTGATACTTTATAAGGAATTTCGATTCAAATGTTGAAACTCTGTTTAGCCGAAAATTCTCATAAACACATTGAAATATCTTTCACTCTGAAACAATACTGAACCTGTACCTATAAACATGAATCTGAGCTATTCTATCCAAAAGAAATGGACGTTTTCATTTGGGTCACCCTGTATATCATGATATTCGTGAGATAGAATGTAATGGTGTATACAACGACTCTGAAGGGTTGAATGTGAATTTGCGATTTAGATTCTTCCTAAGTGGGTTTCACATCTTATGATTCGGAAAAAAATATTTTTGTCGATTAGGGAATTCTCATTTCCCAAAATGAGAAACAAATCATATGTAATTACGTTAACGTGCAATCAACGAAATGAATAATAAATTGGTGGCGGTACCGAAATATATTATAAGTTTAGTCACGTAAATCTAATTTAATAGCAATTATTTTCGAACCGAAGCAAGTGATAATTCATTTAAAAAGTGGTACCACAAAATATTTATCTTAAGATAAGCTAGGTGAGTATTAGGCTCAGTTTTTGTGTCTGCATTCTGAAACGGGAAAAACTACCTAATATTTGTTTGAAGGTAGTTGACAATGATTCTTGATGCATTTCATTAGTTCGGACTTCCATCGTCTAATATGATATAAATTGATTTAAAATACCTGAAAAAATCTGTAAAAACTTAAAAGATAGAACAAACTTACCGATACAAGTAATCATGGAATTACGAGGATGCTGAGTACGAAACTGCTACTTCCAACTGAAGAACGAATTCTTTACGCAAAGTGAGGGACTATATATATATATATATATATATATATATATATATATATATATATATATATATATATATATATATATCTATGAGTCGAAAACCTATTCACACAGGACAGTATCTGAACCAGGAATCCAACTACCATCAATTGACTAAGAGGGGAATCATCAAGACCGTGCTTTTGGGCTCTGTAATACAAAAGAAACTAGGCATCATCAAAAATGACCTTCAACAAAATGGTTACTTCAAAATGATGGTAGAACAGGCTTTAGCTAGAAGACAGCAAGAGCTCCACAAGGAAGAGAAGCCGCCACAACCAGTACTTGTACTTCCCTGCATCAGAGGATTGTCGGAAAGGATAAGAAGAATTGGTTCCAAGTATAACATCAAACCTGCTTTAGATCTGGGAACACTATCTGTAGCAGCCTCACAAAAACCAGGTCACCAAACGCAGACTGCGATTCCAAGAATTGGAATCGCACATAGCGAGGAGAAACCAGCAAATCAGGAATAGCAGAGCACGTTAGGACTCATCAACATAACATCAAGTGGGCTCAAGCTGAATTCATCTACAAGGAAGAACACTGGTTTGGGAGCCGCATATATGCTGTCCAACAACGCATTCAGCCAAGCTAGCGTAGAGATACGCAACATATGGAAACCACTGAATCAAGCGGAACACGACCAACTCCCGCCAAACGGTCAGCTTCCGCTAAAACCAATGAAGCGGCGAGAGGGAAGAGGGGATAGGTGAAAGCACTCGAATGACCTATAAATAGTCAGATCTCGCAGAAATTAGTCCAGTTATCACCCAGTAATTTCCATTTTTTTGCTCAATATAATTGTTATTTTTTAGATAATCTTTTTTTAACTTTTCACAGATTTTTTCATGTATTTTGAATCAATTTAAATCATATTAGACAATGGAAGTCCGGACTAATGAAAAACTACCTAATATACTACATACAAAGGACGGTATTAAAGGACAAAAAAAAATTTATATGGAGATATATGGAGAGAATTTTTTCAAAAGATTATTTAAAGTTCTGGGTGAATGTGTGCAAACGGGTATTGATATATATTTTTACGAAATATTGAAAATCTGTTCAAAGTTTTCCACGAAAACTTTCAGTTAATCATCTCAATTAGTTTATACATTTAAGCCACTCTCAACTTTTAAATTTGAACGGGAATCTGTATTTTTGTCACAACATCGTACAATTAATCATTTCCGGATATTCCTGAGAGTCATCAGAGCAATTTTTTGTAGAAATGAATGAAGCAACGGTAGCCGGGTGGTTCGACGTGGGTGCTTTGTTCATTCAGTCAATCGGCCAATGTGTGAGTCGATGGTTCAAGCCCCAGGCTGAACGCTCGATTCTCAGTTGCTATCGTTCAACCCTTGTTAGGAATCACACGTTAAAAGGTAAAACCTCGTTACTCCTTAGCTCGCACAAGTTTCGTCTTCTGAGGATTGTCGTTCGTGCGACAAGGGGAGCGATAGCTGATTGACGGACAAACTTTCCAATTACCTACATATTTTAGTATTCTAACCCTCTTTGTCAGTTTGGAAATTTTTATCCTACACCAATTCCACTTATCGTGACGCTCAATGATTATTATGAACTGTAAAACAATACAGTCCTTAAGACCGTTGGGAAATGAGGAAAAATTATAATTACTGTTTAGTGTAACGGAAATGAAACATTTTTTTTCTCCAGTATCCTTTGAACGTAAAATATTTTGGAATTTTCATCAACATGATTGAAAACAGTCTTCTCTTCATAGAACTGAATGTGTTTTTTGGTAATTTTTTGGTTCACATGTAAATTATAATCCACCTGATAATAATTTTAATAAATTGATGAATGAAGCTATTACTACGTGGTGGGGGATCATTATGAAAAATGAAGAATAAAACCGTCTATGTTTTTATACCCCTTGTATTTGTAACTACCTTACTGCAGTTTCGTCCTACCAGAACATTTTGTAACTGATGTAATTAACTTGTATTATTTTTTTTTCATACATCAAAATATTCTACATGGTGTCTATAAAACATACGGCAAAAAATTAAGAGACTATTCCTTGGACTATTGTGAGGATATTTTGTTCTTTGATGATTTTTGATAGGGCGCTTTGTTTCAAAGATGAGGGGCGAAAAAAATTTCGATAATAAAAATTTTGGTAATTTTAAAGTTATTAACGTAGCCGAAATAAAGGTATAGACCTAATACCAAGTAATCTAACAATTCCGTTGGTATACTTATCAACATTTCGATTACAGTGGAAGATGTGCAAGATTTGAGAAATCTGATAATTGCTGGGTGTAATGCAATCAGAAACTATCCTGGTGTTTTTGAAAAAGTTCGGGGCTCGATAAGGAGAAGATTGGATTCTTGCATCCGAGCGGGGAGTAGTTCTTGTAGATAAGAAAAAAATACATGTAAGTTTTGGTAATTAATTGTTATTGTCGAAATTCTTTTTCACGCCGTATGTTCGGAACAAATCGCCCTATCAAAAGACAAAATATCCTTAGAATACTCCGAAGAATAGTCCCTTAAATTATTGCCGTATGTTTGATAAACGTTCTGTATATGAAATGAACTCAATATGAAATTGAATTATTCCCAGGTAGAATCCCAAACAAAAATATTAAAAATATTAAAATATTACTTCTAGTTCTAGTGAGAGATTGTTTCAGAATGTTTTCAAAACCATAAACTGTGATTTTCAGTAATGTTTCAAATGCATCTATTTTTCCAGAAACATGGAAGTGTCAGTATCTACCTAAATTGAAACTATGTATGAACAGATAATGCCAGGAGTGCTGAGAACTTTCATATCACCTCATCAACAGGTCAATTATATCTAATTAAATTGACATCAAATAAGTCATTTCCGATTGTGTTGATAATAGAGGTGAGGTTGAACTTTTCTAAAGCGTTTGACCGTATTTACTAAATTAGATGAATTACTCCAAATCGTTTATAGTTACATACTTATACAGAAAGATCATTACTTTTCAATAAAGTTTTGTGTTACTCCCCATTTTCTTCGTCTTCAGAAATACCGCAAGGTTCATATTTCGTACCTATGATATTTAATGACCTGAGAAATAACTTGGAATGTGGTCATCTACTATGGCGTTAAACTGGTATGCATTCACGCGAGAATAGCCATTTTGTTTATCAGTAGACAGATCTATTGCGCAATACGCCAGTCGCTTCAAAACACATAAATCATGTAAGTAAAACTGAATTATCTCACAATAGTACGTTTTTGTTGGTACCCAGATATGCCGTATTGGCAGATAATCCGGTTTGCACTTAACATTATTGCGTTTATAGCAACCTGAACTAAAACAAACCGGCATATAAGCCAAAATGTCGGTTTCCGGATAAATCTTCTCATGGCAAATAAAACAAAAATATGTTTAAATAATTCAGTTTCAATTCTATCAAAACAAAGTTTCGTGTAATGTTTTAAGATATGCAGGTTTATTTTACAAGCCCTTGCAACTTAAACTGAAAAATTAAAAATCTAGTAGTAAAAAATATTTTTAAAAACACGCTTTCATTTAATAAATGTACTGAAAAGAAGAAAATACACTTTAAATTGAATAAAAGGTCTATCTGTGGATATCAAGAATCCAATATGTAATTTGATAGATGATAAATTAATTATTTATAAAAATTATAGATGAATTTCCTGACAAGCTTTTATATCATATGCATTGTGTAAAATATTGAATTGGTTATTTTTATTCAATTCAAAGTTTATTTTCTTCTTTTCAGTGCATTTATTGAATAGAAGATTATTTTTGAAAATAAATTTTTACTACAATTTATTATTCTTACGTACCATTTTGCAAGGTGTTTTACGGCTTACTAGGTTCAAAATCGACACTTGTAGGTAGATACTTGAACTAACTACTACATAGCATTAATATTTTTCGTCAGATTATTCTTAATATATTGTTGTTTTCGTTTGTTGAAGGCAAAAGCTACAGCTTTGATATTATAACTTGCGGCAAAAAGTCAAAGGCGGTGGCAAGTGATTGCGCCAGTGTTGCCTGCCACAAGAGTCAATTTAGAACGCAGTACTGAAGATGTTCCTGAAACCAGTGAGACTGATGAGACTGAAAACCACTTTTCCCCTTTTGCTGGTGAGTTTAGGTTTTGTCGTTTGATTTAAATAAATCAATATTGTTGGTCCTTTGCATAAGCATTGGTGTAATCAATTGTCCAGTTGCGTCGTAAATAGTGTGGACAGGTATCTGCTCTAGGTACATAACCTAACACGTTACCAATATTACAATATGCCACGATTACCAACTATTGGATGGATCCTAAAATTCCTAAATTCAAAAGGGGCGAGCTGCATAGATCTAGTTGATCGTTGAGCGTTATGAACTTGGGGTCCTTGTACAATTTATTTATTTCCAACGCTTCCAATAAATTCATCTCCCTTCCTTTTTTACATGTATGAAGAATTTTCATGTTTCCGTTATTTATTGTATGGTTTGTTTCTTTTAGATGTCCATATATGGCTGATTTTTGGACAGTTTGTGGTAGTTACTTGAAAATGGCCTTAGAAGCCGAAACCGGTCGTAACGAATAAATAAACACAGTAGAAACTAGACAAAAGTGTTTTCTTTATTCTATATTTAAGATAGGAAGAACTCACTCACTCATTGCTTATTATTTTCAAACTTCAGTATAATCTTGGGTTAATACCTGATCCATTTCTTCCAACATTACTTATGGATACAGAAAGCCTAACTAAAAATGTTCCTAAAACCAGCACGACTGATTTGATTGAAGTACAAGTACTCTCTAATGATAAATGGGTGGAATGTGAACCTATACAAACCCACACACAAAACGAGGAGAATTCGGCTCACTCAACCATCGAAAAAGAAGTTAAATGGGCACTCCGAAGCGGACCGATATACTTACCTTCCCAATACGTCATGGCCATGAAAACTAGCGAGCCTTACCTGGTTCATGAGTTGAGTCATGAGGACTTTTTTGACATAAAATCTCTGAAGGATTCCCACGTAATTTTACCCGTATTGGACATTCGAATGTTTAAAGTTATTAAAGACGACAGCAACTTTTACTTTAAAACATCCTACGGATCACATGCCTGGGAGGAGGCGAAGAAAAGGAATAAACGGAGAAATGGGAACATGAATCCTGTTCTGGAGCAAGCTTATTCTAAGGGACTTGCCATTGATGAGAAGAAAAAGGGTATCCTGAACTTAGTTACCAACGGGATAATACCGTCAATTTATTCAGATTTTTATAAAAATTTTCAAAACTTTGAAATAACCAGCAAAAAAAAGAACGTTATTTTGTTAATTATTGTAAAAAAAAATTTGTGGAACAATATATTTTTTAATTGACAAAATCATCTTTTTTTTCTACCTGAAATAGGTCACAAACAAAAAAGAGCCATTGTGACACAAAAGCAAATATTACACTGATTCTAAAGTTATACTGACATATCTGCATATTTCTCTTAATTTAGGCAATTTTCGATTTATTTGCAACTACTACTTCGAAAAGCAGTATTCGACTGAAATTTATTGATTCATAAGATGAACCAAATGGTGAACCAGATATCTCAGCAGAGTAATTCCATGTGCTAAAACATTTAGAACGTTACATGCGAGATAATGTGGAACGGGAGTTTTAATAAAAATGCAGATGGTGGAAGACCAGAAACTGTAACAAAGCCTGAACGATAAAAGGAGGTCCTTCGAATAGTACCAAGAAGATTGGACTGCAGCTGGAAGTCAGCCCAAAAACCATATGGACAGTTCTAAAAGGAAATCTCCTATACCCATATCACATATAGCAGATTCAAGCTCTACTGCCTCGGAATTTCCACCTAAGATTAATGTTTTGTGGATGGTTGATTCATACGATGGCACACAATAATGATTTTTTAACAAATATTTTATTTACGGACGAACCAAATTTTTCACAAGATACTATTATGAACTTTCACAATGACCATTTTTTGGCCGACGGAATTAGAGAAAGTCATTTTCAGCAACAATTTTCGCTGAACGTTTGGGTATGATTGGTGACTTCCTAATTGGCCAATTTTTCCTCCCAGCAAGATTGACAGGTGAATCCTTCACGGACTTTTTGCACAATCATTTACATATTTTTTAAAGAAGTGCCGGTATTAGTGAGATGCAACAGGTGGTTCATTTACGACGGGGCTTCAGCTCAGTATCTCGACATCACCTACCCTTATTGCTGGATTGAAGCTGCAGGACCTCAAAATTGACCAGCTCGCAGTCCTGATACAAATCCGCTAGATTTATATTCATGTGGTTATCTGAAGGCTCTTGTTCATAAAACTCCTGCACTAGATGTGTACGACTTGAGGATTCGAATAATTGACAATTGCAATGTCATAAGGAATACTCCCGGTATTTTTGAACGTGTCAGACAATCGATTGCAGTTGTTTGGTCTTTATTTTATGTTGTCCAATGATAGTTTTTGAAGTGATTTTTTTCTCGAAATCGAAGTTTGATATGAAGAAAACATAAATGACAAAAAAGTTGTATTTTTAGTTGATTGATGTAAAAAATAAACAATAACAAGTCAGTGGCGTACTTTTTTGTCCCGATATTGTTGGCTGTAGTGCCCCACTGAAACTCCACTGGACGTAATAATCTCAATCTAAGTAAATAAACGCCTTAATATTTTTAATTAAGTCGGTGTAAGGACATTAATGATATTTTATAAATTCTGTTTTTTTTTTAATTCAACACATAGTATCTCAGAGACCAGACAACTCCGGACATATGTCCATAGACTTTTTTTTTTCTTAAAACGACATAACGAATCACCCTCTTAAGTTTCGTACCGTAATCATTATTTTCCCATTCACGGAAATTTATTATTCGTTAGAATAACAACATACATTACTTTTGTATATGGATCGCAAAACAACTGTTTTAAATATTCTCGTTGAAGATGACGACATTTTTTAATCATCTATAAAAATGTGGTACACGAAGAACGTAACTCACGTTTTTTGTCGAACCCGAGGCAACTTCAATGTAAATGCAAGCAAGTAAACAAACTTATTTCCCCAATTATGTAAGTCGGTCATTAAGTTTTCTATCTTGATGTATCGGAGGTTGATCTTTCATCTGTCGGCAATGACATTGTTACTATGTTATTTCACCTCGGAACAGCAATGTTGCAACTATAATTAAGAAATATATTTTTGTATTGACAAAGTACATTTTTACTTTGTTCAAATACATTTGCTATTTTTATTCAGTGTCTATTGATTCAAAATATTTGCCACATTATATCGTCGTCACTGAGGCATTGATGTTGAGTGAGGACGACTCAATCTTCCTGTTGACCTTTGTTCTTCAGTCATATGTTTGTGCATTTTTCGTAATTTGTTGTTAACTTGATAAATGTTTGTGTTACATGACTATGATTTTGACAGTCTGAAAACACTTGAACATACTTGTGCAGTCATATTATTAACTTTTTCTGTGCAATCTTTTGTCCTTCATGTTTACGAGTTTTGTAGTCCAAATAATAAAAAACAACTTACCAGCTGTTTGGGAATTTTCGGTTTCAGAAATGCTGGATATAAGAAACACATTAGAAGAAACAAAAGTTTCCATTGTAGATAAAAAAATATTGAATGTTTTCACGTTACGGGTTGTATGATTTTATTACCTCATCGCTTATTTCTTCTGCCCTGAATGAATATACAAGTAAATGACATTCGGAGAAAATATCCTCGGATCTGTCGATTTTAATACCGAAGGGAATTTTTTTTGCGAATAACGTCAACCTCTCCCTCGGCGGAGTGCAATTCAAACCCTCAAATCTTGAATAAGAGCTGAGGTCAAGGTCGATTTCTCTTTGCAACGTTTTCCACTTGTTGCAATTTGATGTAGCAGTTCCTCAAAATGAAACGTTGAAAAATCTGGCATAAACAAACGCGAAGTGTACCCTCTATTTAAATTTCATATGGGCTTTTTCACAATTTACCCTTTCCCTTCTCCAGATAATTGCTGATAATGAAAATCTAAACGCAGTTTTTGTCGATTTTTTCCCAACTATTCGGATTTTCGGTTTTCAATATTAGGCATCTTACAGACTCTGACCGTATCCATGTTGGGACATTATTTTGCTCGAATTGGTTGATTTACTTACAGAAAGAGTATCGATCATTGAACTTTATTATGAAAATGGTAGGTGCGCTAATATTATAGCACAGTTGTTCAATGAATAAACTCCGAATTAGCATCTCAACCGAAAGTACGCGACTGAACTCGTAGTATTATTTAGAGGGACATCTTGTGAACTTCCGAACAAAACTTTCATCACTGTATGGAAGCAGGAACACAACATTTTGAACACATGTTGAAAATTGAAAAACAGGTAAGTAAGATAGTGGGCCAAATTTTGAATTTCATTATCCTTCCTTTTTGTAGTCAAAAACTTGAAGAAAGCTCTTTTTCTTCAGGTTGACCCACTTCAAAACTTTTTTGCTATCCTCTGCATCTAATTACGGAAAATGAAACTGTTGAAAAGAGTAATCGACATTCTTTCAAATGAGGTATCGTTTGACCACTTCCAACTCTTCCACCCATCGTCGGGGTGAAATTTAACCCTTAAATCCTATATTAGATCATATATGGAGATCAAATAGGATAATATAAGATTTGAGGGTAGAATTCCACTCCGAAGTGGGGGTGAATGTGAAAAGAAGGGTTGAAGCGATTCTTTTCCAAATATTATGAATTTTTTTTTGTTTTCATTGACAGACTTCCTCTGTATTGGACATCTAAGTATATAGAAAGTATTTTCCGGTAGGGATTTGCCAGTTTCTAGCGCAGAGGAAAGTGAAGAGACGTGAGTATTCAGACTTAAGACTTAAGTGTTGCCTTAGCCAGGTATCATACGCTTCTGCAATATGAAATTATTGACGATTAGATCAGTACTCTCACTCCCGATAAAGATATACCATACCTAAATTTCAATTCTGTCAAAGATTGGAGTAGTGTTTTGATTTGCTAGTGGTTCCTTCATCACCATCGGTACTGCAAAGTCCAGTCACATTGGTGATATGACCATCAAATCCCAAATTGTTGTCAATTGATATTTCTTGAAACTCAGAAGAAGAACAGTTTGCAATTGGGTCCCTGCGTATATTGAAATCTCCAAACCCACTGCGAAAAGACGTAATATTGAAATATTTTTTTCAAAAGAGCTGAAATTTTCGCCATGGAATAGTTAAGAATATTACTGGAGTTCTTTCCCAACATCAAACCATTATTTGAACACCTCGACACGTGTTTCAATCATTAAGTGGTCATGTTCAAGAGAAAGATTAAACTAAATATACTTACAATGTTATCCTTATTTATAGCATAGACACCTCTTCTAGGTACCTGCGTCTTGAATATCTTGGATTGAAGTCACAATATTGCCTCATCTACTTGTCTCAAATCAATTTTACAATGTGTTCTTATGTAATATTCAGAAAAATCTGAATATTATTTCAACAAGCTATATAGTATACTATTAGGTATTGGTCCACCATCGTTATTGATAATATTATTATATTTACTTATTTCTACACTCTCATAGGCATCTAGATGCCTGTTGTTGTTAACTTGTCTAACTGATCTAAATGAACTGAAGTGTATGGAATGGTTTTGTTGCAGAATATGATGGGCGACTGCTGATTTTTCTGGTCTTCCATGGTAGTCCTTACATTCAATTTCGTGAATTCTAGACTTTTCCGAATTCTCGACTTTGTCTTTTGGATTTCCTAAAAGGCTCTTTAGTGTATGACTTGTTTTAAAAACCACACTCTCATCTAAATCCTTGAAAATCTCTCCAAAGTTCTTTGTCAATTAGTGGTATGGAACTGAAATATATTTATCTTGGTTTTCGTCGTTTTTGAAAGTCAAGATTTCGGTCATTCTCAATCTAACCTTTTCCTTTTTTATTATATCATCTACAATACCCCACGAAAAACCGTTACTGGCTGCTATTTCCTATATTGTACGTTTTTATTTTGTGAACCTCTCATGTGTGAGTGAAAAAGTCAAAAGACGATGCACTAGAAAATTCAGCTCAGCACGTTTGTGCTGTCCACAGTGATGTAAACTGTCAGGAATATACTTGAAAAACGATGAAAAACTGTTCAAGTTTGTATATATTCATAGAGAATTTGCAGAGGATCAAGACAATTAATTTCTTAAGTACAAGTCTTCGTTAGATTCATTGATTTTATTCTATTTGAGATTCATCGTTTTCAACGTAACTGTGAAATAACGTTAGCTATGACAAAAGACTAACAACCATCAATTTGAGTCTGCTCAAGAGGAAAACGCCCAAAATATTTCGCAATAAGACAAGTACTATAATCAGCATCATAATAATTAGTAATTTTTGAAGCCGGTTAGGTAGTTTTCTGGTAAACTGAACAGCATTCTCGATTTCGTTAGGTGGCCACCAAAACGACAACCCATTAGTGATTCATATGCTCAATTATTCAACTTGTACTTTCAGGTAGAAGACAAAGTATTTTATACACAAAATGTCTGAAATTGACAGATCTCCACAGATTTGAATGTTGATATTGACTCATAAAATTTTTAATGAAAGGGATAAAATAGTGAATTCCACACAAGGAAAAAGTAATACAAATAATAAAATTATGAAACAAAAAAAATTAATTGTCGCTCCGGGGCGACTTCATTAATTACAGTGGCGCATTTACTTTTCTAGCTGAAGGAGAACCCAGAAAAACCTGCAGCACCACATCATCTGAAGATCCTGATCCTCTCTTTCATGAAACAATAAATACCAATGAATTCAAAACATCGCCAGAACACTTCGTGACACAACTATCGTCAAACTTAAACCAGTCCGTTTCGTCTTTGACCAATTGATAATAATGACCAAATTTAACGCCAGAACCACAATGAACAATGACTGCAGTAATATCGTAATAGTGTTTCGAACTTTCGTAACCCCTAGTTTATAAAAAAGGTAACTAGGTAAGGTAAGGTAAGGTAAGAAGGTTGAAGTATTGAGAAAACACACTTGCGTTCTAGATAAAAAGTAAGGTAACGTAACGTCGGTAAGGCAAGGTAATGCAAGGTAATTACCGATAGGTAGGTATCTATGCATACGTCAGGTTTGAAAATCATCAGTGTCATTATTAGACTGACTGGTGCCTCAGATATGCTTGTTTTCTGGTAATAGTCAGTTAGTTTAGCGCATGTTTGTCAATACTATTGATCATCACCCGTTAAATGTTCCATTTTCAGATTATTTGACAATAAGCTTTGCACGGACTGATTATCAGTCATATTAGGAAACGCTAGTTGAAGTTCCAGCAAATCACATACGTTTTTGCCACCTCTTGAACATTTACTACAAAATAAATTAGTGAGGATTTTCCAGCAAAAGATCTACAAACACAAGACGAGATAGACTGTACGAAATCATTCAATCCAGAGCGGTCAGGAGTATTGATTCTGTTATTTTTTTGCTCACGAAGATTATTCAATAAGGACCCCACGAATTCGAAGCAATCCTCTTGTTGTCCTAACGAGTATCTAGTGGACTTCAAAGACTCCAGGATATCGATTGGTAAGAAAGATGATTTATTCTTTCGAAACTGCAACTGCATGAAAAACTGTTTGAGGTTGGTGAGTAAGTAAAAAATATTCTCGTTCTCTTTCATCGTTAAAACCTCGTTCTTGAAACTCTGCGTCATGAACAAAACTTGTAAAATACTATTCATGTAGGAAGTGTTTCCCAAATTATCTAATCCAATTTTCTTCGCAAGATTTTCAGGACAACTGTCTACTGATACGAGTGAGGTGTAAAATTCAACACGAAAACTATGAAAAATCATAGGAATTTGATGAAGATTTCTCTTCAAAATATGGTTCAGAATGTGGTTCAAAATGTGGTTTTCTATGGTCTTTGACGGAACCCAATCATTGCTAGCGATCCTCAATAATAGAGCAACATATACTAATAAATGAGATATAGAAATTGTAATTTGTATATAACGTATCAACTGATATCAAATAAGGCCGAAATAGATATTTCCAAGCTGACATAGTGAAAAGTTCAACCACCGTAAAAACAACGGAATTGTTTTATTGTTGAATTATTAGTAAGCTAATGATTGGAATTGGCCTGTACGTATCACCAGAAACACGAAACACACGTATATTTTTTATTGCTTTCAATACCTTGTTCCTATGACGGCTAGATGGAAAATTACTATACTTTACGATTGTATTCATCAAAGTTGAAATGATATGACATCAGTTTCATTATTGTACGTCAACAACACGTTCCGCAAAAAAACTGATACTTTGCATAGAGACCGATTACTGTATTGAAGTTTTGTAATACATGAATATTTAATTGAAGTGATAAAAAAACCAGCAGTAATTTCAGATTTGGCCAAAAAATCTGTATGGTTGAAACAAAAAACAATCAGCATTTACGGTTTTTTCGTAGATTCACCTATTGATTAGTTACCGAAAACAGAAATGGCAAATATCATTTTTAATTTCATTATTTAAATTGATATGGTTATATTTTTAACAGGGACTGATTTTTGGGAAAGCAAGTTTTGTCTTTCTACTCTTCCATTTTGATACGAAAAAAAGGGTGAATCTTTCAAAGAATGAATGGAAGCAATTGACTTCAAAACAGTTACTCTATACAAAGATTTGTAGATCATGCAAAGAAGTAGGTTAGGTCAGGTCCAAAGTGAATGGGTTTATTTGATCCTCTACCGCAACACGCAAGGGTTTATTGTGGCACACACCTATTCACACTTGACCAAATAAACCCAGATTCTTATCGAAGCCGATTAGTTTGTATGGTGAGTGCTCTTTCAGGTTAGATGTTAAGAGTACGGTTCTGCCGAACACTAAAAACTTGATACGGTCCCCAGGGGGCAGGCACGAATAATGTCTGTCTTCCCACAGTCCTCCGAGTCTCTGCATTTGATGATTCAAATGACAGTGACCTGTAAGAAGGCATGTTAGACAGTGCAGTTTATCCCTACTGTAGTCCAACAACTGTTTGGTATCAAGCTTGAAGTGAGCAAATCCTGGAAGATTCTGCCAGAAGTCCATAAACCTTCTTGCCGTCAAGGTGTTCAATCTTCGTTTGGCAAAGCCTATAGCGATGCCAATGACAGGTTCTGGTTCGATAAAGTTGCTTGCAGCAGCCTCCTTTGCAAGGAAGTCAGGAAGTCAGCACCCTAATTGTCATCCAGGCCGGTATGGCCAGGAATCCAGACCAGAAACAATCTGTTAAGTATTTCTATCGAGGAGAATCGTTTTTGGCAATTTGCTACCAATTTAAACGTTGCTCGTTAGGAACCAAGAGTTTCCAACGCCCCTTGACTGTCCGAGAATATTTTCATTGACTTCTCCCGGAGTATCCAGTCGCCTCCACTACTACTACTCTTTACTACAAAGAAGTAACTTTCAGAAACAAATTGAAAGAAAAAATCTTCTCGAAGCAGCTACTTTCTTTTAAACATTGAATTAGACAAAAGAAAAATACTTTTCGAAACAAATATGAACAGTGAATTATACAAAAATACTGTTCTCTATTCAGTTTGTATTCCAAACATTCGTTACAGAAATGGATCAGATATCATTCACAGGGTACATACACAATATAGTAAATCAAAGAGGTAAAATTTCACTTGCATGGAATACTGTTATCCTCACTGCTGGACATCCTATATTTTGGCGTAAGACTCTTGCCTTATCAACTCTTCAGTACCAAATCTGGATAAAATTATGAGGAAAAACACGCAATTCATTCCTTTACACACGACTTCATGTCACGGAATGACTTTGATCCACTCATGTCATCGATGACACTACGTGTTGACATTCACTCACTCATTTCATTGAATTTCAGTCGTGTTTAAATTGAAAGTGGTATATTTTTAGGAGAGAATAATATTTGGGAAAGAAAGATTTTGACTTTCTACTCCACCATCTTTGGAGGATTTCCTCTTTTTTGTATCAAAATTAATCTCTCCTTTCAATATCTTCCTTTCAATTTGAACAAGATTCCCATGACCAGAATTTAATCAAATAAGTGAATGAATGTCAATGTTGTCTATGACATGAGTAGATCAAACTCATTCCATGAAATAAAATCGTAATTTTATGAATGAAATTAGTGTTTTTTCTGTAAAAATAGATATGAAAGTAATACGCATTATGAAATTATGATACAACAACAAAAATAAATTAGCGCTCCTGGGCGACTTGATTGATTCTAGTGGCGCATTTGCTTTTTCAGCTGCAGGAAAACCTGGAAAAATCTGCAGCATCATATAATCTGAAGATCTTGTTCGGCCAATGTCCTCTCTTCCATAGAAGAATATGTCCGGTGCTCCAGAGGCTGGTTGAAGTTTGACGATAGTCGTGTCCATCGTCAAACTTCAACCAGTCCGTTTCGTCTTTGGCCAATGCGTAATAATGATCAGATTCAACATCAGAACCACAGTGAACAATGACTGCATGAAGATTATAAGAGTAATTTTCTAGATTGAAGTGTTCATCTATTTCGAACCTTAGAAAGAGTTTGAAAGTCTGATGCTTCCGTCAGAGGTTGAGAGCTATACTTGTTGTCTTATAATAGTCAGTTAGTTTGGCGCATATTTGGCAACACAATTGACCATCACCCGTTAAAAGTTCTATTTCCAAATGATTTTACAATAAGCTTCGCACGGACTGGTTATCATTTATATTAGTTATCCTAGTTGAAATTCCAGAAAATCACATATGTTTTTACTACCTCTTGAACATGTAATACAAAGTAAACAAATGATGATTTTTCAGCAATAGTTTTACAAACACAAGACGAGATAGATTATACGGAATCTTTCCATCCAAAGCGGTCAGGAGTATTGATTCTGCTATTTTCCTGCTCACGAAGAGTATTCAATAAGTATCCCAAGAATTCGGAACAATTCTCTTGCTATCCTAACGAGTATCTAGTGGACTTCAAAGACTCTAGAACATCGGTTGATGGGAAACTGCAGCTGCATGAACAGGTTTTCTAGTTTGATGAATGAGTAGAAAACATTATCATTCTCGTTTATCGTTAAAACCTTGTTCATGAAATTGTTCATCATGAAGAACACTTGTAAAATGCTATTCATGTGGCAAAGATTTCCTAAATTATGTAATCTATTTTTTTTGCAATATTTCCAGGACAACTGTTTACTGATTCGTAAGTAAGAACAATCGATGCAATCGATCCCTTCAAATGATGAAGGGTTTCGTGAAGGGATCAATTTGGCTTTTGCTCCGTAAAGCTCCTCCACTGAAAGAAAAATAGAACAACGAGGACTGCAGCTCATATTTGGGGAGCAAGAATGACCTATGTCCATTGACCGTACTGAAAAAAAGATGGTGGATCAATCACTTGCGAACTAACCTCGATAGGAGACTGACGAATATACACATATCGCGGCTTGTTTCGAAGAGATTTTAGTTCCGAACTGAAATGAGGGTCATGCATGATCCATTCAAAATTATGTGAAGGAGAAATAATGTTATCCAGATTTGGTACTAAAGAGCTTATAAGGCAAGCTTCGTATGGCGAAACATCGGATGTCTACCAGTGTGGATATACCAGTGTTCCATATAATTGAAATTTCACCTCTTTCATTAACTGTATTGTGTAGCAATCTTGTGGATGATATCCATAAAGAATATTTGGAATACGAACTGAATAGAGAAGAAAATGTTTTTGTATAATTCAATGTTTATATGGAAGTAGCTGTTTTGAGAAATGTTTTTCTTCCAGTTTGTGTCTGAAAGGTACTTCTTTGCATGATCTACGTGTATGATGATCTATAGTTACATCTTAAAAAATTGACTGCTTCCTTTCTTTCTTCAGAAGATTCCCACATTTTTTGTATCAATATAAAGAAGTAGAAAGCAAAAACTTTCCTTTCCCAAAAAATGTAATTCTCTATAGTTGATTGGCAGAAAAACCAGATACAATAGCAATCAATATGCTTTTGAACAGGACATAATCTCAAGTAGGGATATTTCAAGAAATAACTATCCATGTTGGCACATGAGCTATACGACATTTTGTCAAAATTTTCGTTAGAGTACCTGACCTTCATTTCAGTAGATATGATATGACAATGATGTTATTTGATCATTTCTCTGTCACTTTAATGAAACAATGTGAGACTACATACCCGTAAATATTTGAAACGATTCAAGTATAGATCAACAGGTGACCTCTTTTGCATCCATTACTGGAATATATGAAAGATAAACAAGAAGGAATTCAAACCGTTGCCCTTGACTTTCTTCAAGGAATTTCAACATAACTAGTATGAAGATTCTTTGAATGAATTGAATTTTCATGGATTGTTTCATGGTTATTTGATTATGAGATCCATACTGTCTCCAACTTATTCTCTATTTCACATCAACGAACTAATAATGAATTTCTGGCTCTTTCTTTCAATTCAATAACGAAACATCAGCCGCATGTCCCCAAGAGTTTGATATATTCCAAAGAGATCCATAGAGAAAATTATATTCTCTCGTTTTTCTGTAACCATCGAAAACACTATTTCTCAACTGAGGGAGAAAAATAAAGTAGAGAAATTTAAATTCATACAATTATGACAGGATACGTAAATTTTTTCACCCAGCATTTTATATTCGCTTATGTTGCATATATTTTCCGCGATCTTACAGAAATAAATCATGATTCAATTCTGAAAACTGATTCGCTTCATCTAACGAACTATTATTATGTTTCAAATGATGGATTATTTCAGACAGAAATAATTTATCTTCAGCGATTTCGGGTGATTTTTTGTGGAAATGCAAAACGTGATAATTTGTAGAACTATCAAGAATTTCTTATGAATAAATTTCAATTTAGGGTTGTCTACTATTCAATACTTGAAACCTTGGCTAATATGTGATGAGAAATCGGATACTTTCCTGATAACAAATGACAAATTCAATAGTCCACAGCCAGCAGAACAATTAATATATGAAATACAATGCATAAAACATACTATTTTTGGCAACACGAACAAACTTAACTTTCATTACAAAATTTCACAAGTGATCACAAAAAATTGAAATTTCAACATACTGCTATTCACGTACAAAAAGTAGTCAATGTACTTTGTGGAGACGATTTTTTTTCAATACCTGTTGCTGATTGTTTTATCTATTGTGAAATTGTTATGTCTCTGGCCCGTTATTGTGCCATTTCAGTATCCATGAATATATCTTGAATATCATGAATATATAGGTATATCCGTGTTAGGAATCACAAGTGAAAAGGTTAGACCTCGTTAGTCCTTAGCTCGCATAAAGTTCTCAACTTCTGAGAGTTGTCGTTCGTATGGGGGCGACAGCTGATTAACGGAAAAACAGATTTTAAACAGATTTAAACAGATCTTGAAAATAAACCGAAACGTCGTGTTCAATTAAAACAGTTTTATAAACTTTTCTCTTTGAAAGTTTTGTAGAAATTTCAGTGCACAATGTCATTCTGACAATTCTTCGTTTTACTAGATATTTCCACCGCCACCTTGGGCCAATATTTCCCTCGAATATTCCACCCAACTTTTGTAACAATTCCATAAGTCACTCAACAGATCATCCCTAAATGATAACAAAAATTCTGAAGCAATTTTTTTTCGGTCAGAGGTTTCGTTAGTCCATCAGCAGTTACTTTTGAATTTCAATATTTAAAATCGATTATCTCATAAGATCCGTCAAATAGTGAGCTATTTATTTTTCATCTGCAGGTAATTAATTAAATTATAGAACTTCATTTGAAAAATCACAGACCCTGGTGAAACTTATACCACACACCTTGATTTTGAGGTTCTCATTCAAGAACTGAAAAGACAGTTGTGGCAGCTTTTTTCAAACCAGGATGTGGTCTCTTTTGTTAGCATAGACGTTCATCATCTTGCACTTTCTATTTCATTGAATTGTCGTACTCCTCATATCAATGACTGTGCTATTAATACAACAGGCGCTATTAAGCAAAGCAAACTTTCCAGCTACGTATGAACTGATCAGAACAACCTAATGATGTGACGTTTCTGAATGTACTGACATCGACTCGGCATGTGATTTATTATATCAAAAATTACACAGAATCTTCTCCCAAACAGTTCCACTGAGAACATTGAAGACACGTAATTTTCCCTCATGGTTCGACGCCGACATTATCAGCCATATAAAGAAAAAGGAATTAGCATATAGAAACTATAAGAAATATAAAACAGAATTTTATCAAAATCAATTCTCGGATCTGAAAAAAACTGTCAAAACTAAAATAAAAGCAGCATATAGTCAATTTACAAACTTATCTGGAAATAATATTTTATCTGACAGCCCGACTTTCTGGTCTTTCATACACAGTAAAAAAGGTCATTCGCGTATACCGGGTATAATGAAACTTGTTGATAAGGTATTTGATAAGCCTGGGGATATTGTCAATGGATTCGCCAAGTATTTCAGAAGTGTATATTTGGTTTCGAACGAGAATATGCTTCGTGAAAATGCTCATGATTCTGATTTAGATGCATTAAACATCCCTGCCTTCTCTAAAATCGATATTATTACTGCTTCAAAAAAATTAAGAAATAAACTCACCGCAGGCGTTGACAATGTTCCTAGTCTTATGATAAAGGACTGTATCGACGTTCTCTCCATACCTCTAATAGGCATATTCAACTTGATTTAATCAACTTGTGCCTTCTCTCAGCAGTAGAAAACGACTCGAATTTGTCCGATATTAAAAAAAGGCGACTCTAGCGATATCACTAACTAGAGGGCGATTTCAATTTTATGTAACTTTTCTAAACTCTTCGAGATATGTGTGCAAAATGTTATGTACTCCCATATTCAAAAAGTTATTTCTCCTACTCAGCATGGTTTCGTACAACAAAGATCATGTATGACAAATCTTGCATGTTTAAATCAATATCTCTGTACGTACCTGGACAAGCAAAAACAAGTCGATGTTGTTCATTTAGACTCTCAAAGAGCCTTCGATCAAATAGACCATTACGTTCTTCTCAGCAAATTGACAAAATTGGGACTCTTTAACCAACTGCTCACTCTAAATGAATCATATCTAATCAAAAGAAAACATTTCGTCGAATATGAATCTTTCAAATCGGCCCAGTACGTAGTTACATCTGGGGTACCACAAGGTACCTAAGTAGGTAGCCTACTATTTGCAGACGACCTGAAGCTATATTATAAAATCGACGACTGCCAACGTGTACAACATGAATTAGATGTAATCAAACTTTGGTGTAATGATAATCGTCTACAACTGAACGTATCCAAATGTAAAATAATATCATTTACAACAAAAAAGCGAACTTTAATGTACGATTATTCAATCAACAAATCTACAATCAACCGCGTACATGAGATGAAAGATATTGGTATAATATACGACAGTAAATTAACATTTACAACACATATAAGGAATATGACTGCTGATGCAAATAGGATGCTTGGATTCATTTACAGAAATGGCAAGGACTTCAAAAGTATTGCTACATTAAAATTATTACATTTTGCGTATGCCAGATCTAAGTTGGAGTATGGCTCTTTGTTATGGAATCCGGTTTATGACTACCAAAAAACATCAATTGAGAGCGTACAAAGGAAGTTCCTAAAATACTTATGCCTAAAAGTTGAAGGTCAATACCCCACGAGAGACATCGATCATTTTGTTGGCACGATTTGATATGACATCTTTGGAAAATAGGAGAGTTATCCTTGGTATAAAATTCCTGCATAAATTACTCAACAACAATATTGACAGTACGGTTCTTTCTCAGTACCAAGAAGTGAAGGTCGATACAATCTGAAATGCTATTGCGAAGCATCACGCACAAATATTATGCTACGATCACCATTGAATTTTATGTGCAGTAGCTTCAATAAAATCTGTGAACACTGCGATATTCATTTCGACTCTCTGAACGCCTTGGTATCTTGTATCCATAATCGCTTGTAATAATACAATAAATAACTTTTGTGTCAGTACTGTAAAATTGTAACTTGTAACATTGTTTTTGTGTTATATACTCAATTTTTCATTCCTCTTTGTAATTCTACTTATACGAATATTTTATGTATACTTCGTTTTATCATTTACTTTTATACATTTCTATATTCCATTATTTTTAATATTTATTCCATATATACTCTGTAATAATAGCATTTCCTGTAACTGAGTACTCCTGTTGAAATAAATCGCCTCTATTTTTCTTGACATTCAATTTCCAACAGGGTTATTAGTTAAATAAATCTTAGTCTGAGTTTTTCTCCGTGTTTGATCAAATAGATTTGAATATCTACTAAAATAAAACATGTACACTTTGTTATACATCAGTTTATTCGATATTCGATAATAACTAACGGTATTATCACAATAAAACATCTATCAACAATAAATATGTTCCATTTATAATGATATGTATCAGTTCATAAGTGCGGTCTATAAATTTTTCTGAAAGTTTATGTATAGTTCAACAGTTCGAGGCGAACAACAAACAACACTAATTAAAATCAAAAATGTATCTATATCATATAAAACATCTAAGCGTTGATTATCACAGAACAACTAGGAAATTAATACTTGATGTGAATTGATGTACAGGGTGTCCTAGATTCGGGTCGAGATTGTACGATATCTGGATTGTTTATTCATAAGAAAATATCATAACAATAACAATAAAACGAATTTCATTTGTGCATTGAGAGAAATGTACTTGTACAGCTGAATCAAATGAAGTCAATCAGAGTTTTCTTGAATATTTCTTCCTCTCCGTGGAAAATGTTCTACTTGTCAGTAACTTGTCCTTGAGTTTAAGAGGCTGAAATCTGCCTCAGTTTTGAAAATTGGAAAAAATCCAATGATAATTGTAGTTTTTCTTTGGTTCGCTTCATTTCTAAACGTCCTCAACATATGTGAAAGGGGTTTTGAAATGTAAAATATTTCAATGTTCAACCTCCTTTCCTTGATGTAATTTTGGAGCAGTCGTCAGTTCATTTCGATATAAATATTATTCGAAAAAAACAAATAGTAGCAGATACCTACACTACACATCGAGTGTTGAACGGGGTGTTATGAATTATTTCCATAACGGACCAAAAAAATATTCAATGAAGCTCCAAGTTTTGGTGAAGAAATGTGATTGATGAAATATATTCTGAAAGAGAGCTCTTATTCAGTGTAGTCCATAGATCCAATAACAAATATAATAGACAATAAGCAGTCCAGGTAAAAACCCAATGACTACAAACATAACCATCAATTTAACAACCATCATCTCATCAACTTCCGACTCAGCAACCAACACCTCCAACTAACGTTATACCTACGTCAAGTTCATTATAAATGTGCGTGAGAGTAAATGTCGAATCAAAATCACGAATAGACAATTGACATTCTCAGATTACAGTTCGAAATTAGACGGTGAACATCGAGTCTAGTGAAACAAGACAAGAATGATGACCAATGATGCATGATGAATATTTTTGTATTAGCTCCGGCAAGATGGTGCTGAGAACTGACTGGAACCTTGAAACAATCTAGTTCTATTGACTGGTCGATTTTTCTCAGTGTAGTTTGATATATGGAAGCATACCATCTATAAAAATTGGAATGTTCATTGATTATCGTTCAACAGAGACTCTCAAACAAAGAACACGCTGTACATGCAATGCTTATAACTACTCTCAGCCTTAAACTAGTAGTATGGACAAGATATACTG
This sequence comes from Leptinotarsa decemlineata, assembly GCF_025532065.1. Taxonomy (NCBI): domain Eukaryota; kingdom Metazoa; phylum Arthropoda; class Insecta; order Coleoptera; family Chrysomelidae; genus Leptinotarsa; species Leptinotarsa decemlineata. The sequence continues at coordinate 6,810,247 of NW_027412587.1, forward strand.
TGCGGGCATCACCATTAAGACACAGTGACTACAAACTTGGTTACACTAAGAAAAAAGTTTCTGTGATCCTTGGAGTACATTTTCCAAGCACATTCCACATTGAATACTTCGAGGACACTTTTGTGCTGGATAAATACACAAGCTTTCAGTTGAATTGACATTTGGTCGAACGTCATGAAAATTCACCTTCGCAGATGGTTATGACGTTGAAATTGGTGTGATTGAGACTCAGGTATAAATAAATCAATGCTGCCAGGATGAAATCAGCGAAGCCCTTCGTGCAAAATATGAAATATGGTTATTGATATAAACAAAATAGACGTGATTCAAATTTTATATTCTGGGCTTCCAAAATGTACCTTGACGAAAAATTACAAATGAATTTATTATTAACTATTCCACTAATAAAATGGGAATAAATTGATATGAATCCATATTTGTTCAGGACTACGTAAATTTAAAGCTTGTTTTCAGCAAAAAAAATATTTCATGAATATATGAGAATGAAATTACTTGGATGTCTTTTATACATACTTTGCAAGCTTCAATATGTTAAACAAATATTGTTAATGACTACATATATCATGATATTGCTAGTACACGAATCTTCTATTCTATATACAAAAACCATCAACCTAAAACCTACATAATGTGTGAGTACATTCATAAATATTAGGTGTAAATACTTAGTGAAGAAGCTATAATTTTGCATATATACATGAGCAGTTACCAAGTAGCGTATATTCATTTTTACACTTATATTCGATATTTGATATGTATGTTGATATGGATAATTCTATTCCATTGAATGGAATACACATCTGTAAAGAGTATATTCGTCAAAAAAACTTCATCGATATGAAGAAGATGATATTGAAAACTACTATGACTTTTATTAAATCTCTTTTTTTAGGGCTACCCCTAGTTGCCTTTCTGATGAATCGTTTTGGTCAATGAAACTGGCAAAAAATATTTGAATGTTGTCTTGCAGATAAAGTGACAAGGATATATTTCAAATGAAAATTAGGCGACAATTTGAACATCACTAATTAATTTTCTACTCAACAGGATGGTTCAGGAATCAACGGAGGATATCATTTATGTTTTTTGAAAACTATGACCTTCAAAAACTTTGTTTTTCAATTAAGACCCATATTGTTTGGCAGTTTTGCATATCACTCTATCATGGTTGTGAATCATTTTCAAATGAACGGTTTATTCTTTACTGAACACAAAATGAAATGAAGAGGATTGAAATATGGATGAAAATAATATTAGCTGATCTATTGCATGATGAAACTTTACATTACAACGTTTTTCATTTTTTAATATACCGCTATTTCGATTTAAAAATCACTATGACAATTGAAATTCATTCAAAACAATGAATAGAATTGAAAGGGATATATTTTTGGGAGAGAATAATTTTTGAGAAAAAAATGTTGGCTTTTTACTCCTCCATTTTCATACAAAAAAGTGAGAATCTTTCAAAGAAAGACAGGAAGCAATGAATAAACAGAAATACTGAAAAACAACCACAGTGAAACTGTTGCCCTCCACGAGAGCATAAAAAGGCATCCAATTTTCTTAAAAATGAAGTTGGAATTTGTTTGAAAGTGGAATATGACAAAATTCTAATATTGAAGTCAGAATTCAGCCAAAATATCGAGGTTGGGGTTGGAATCCAAAAAAATTGTCATTTCTAACTTGGAATTCTATTGAATTCAAACTTCAAACCAGGAATTTAGTGAATTTCATTCATATTTAATTTTTGCCCCTTCTACATTCATTCGCAGACCTTCAAACCTTCAATATACTCTCGAAACATTTCATTCTAGAATGCTTTCCTCTCGAAATTAATGGCACGCCGTTAAGAAGCAAGGGGCATTTGACTAACCAAAGCACACATGCTTATATTCACAATGCATCGCACGTTACCAAAATTTCCACGAATATTAACCTAAGTTGGCCTCGTCAGAAGCACTTGCATCGCATTCAAACTTTCTTCCAACGACTGCACGAATCTAGAAGTACTAGTAACTTCTGAAGACCAAAAAGCCGACAAACAAAATATTATACAATCAGATTTGGGGTTGTACGACGCCCCGTATCCATCATCTTCTACTGGGCCGTACCCCATGAAGCTGTCAGTATTAGTAGCGACCTGACTAGTCGTCAGAAGAAACTTATTAGCTATCCTATATGCGGAGTCTGTGAAAAGCTTCGGCAGTGGCGTGGAGGCGGTTGGAGAAGTTTCCCTTGCCGCTTCTCTTAAACCTAAGATATGTATGTCGATGCCTTGGCCTAGGATATTGTCGACCATCTCAGAAGTTTGGGCTGAGACCGCTTCATTCCAAAGGAGGATTTTTTTCTCGTCGCTGACTAGGTGGAATGTTACCTAGAAGGGATTTGAAATCTGCTTTGAAAAGAGGAATAAAAAATTGTGATATATTTATTCTAATAACAAATTAAATATAAGATACTGTACAAACATCAATTCAACTTAAGTTCATGGTATAGATTGTACCTAATGAAAATACTTTCACCATGCACACGAACGGTGACAAAACCGTCACCACCATCAAGGTATGTGTCTGTGATAATAATGAATATTTATTCATTGCTAAGAAATTATAATTCTTCATACAGAGAACGTATATAAGAAATATTTATATATGTTTAACTCCGAAGTTCAATAACAAAAACAAATAAATATGATAATGCAAATCAATAAAGCAAATAATTCTTCAACGCCACTTTTAATTTTACTATACGCGAAAAACGTTTGACTTCTCTCGGTAATTTATTATGGAAAATCATTCCTTTGGAATATTTAAATTTGATATTCTTCGTTAACAGATTTTTGCACTGTTTCGTTGGATGATCTTGCACACATCTATATTCTCTGAATTCCATAGTGAAATAATTTCCATTATTAACCCTTCGTTACCCCGGAAAAAAAATTACACTTGAATACCCAAGTGGGGTGTGACATACCCAATTTTGAAAAATCGACAGAATAATAAAAAAAGAAAGTTTTTGGCTTTCTACTACTCCATCTGATACAAAAAAAAGGATGAGAGAATCTTCCAAAGAAAGGAAGGAAGTAATCAATTTGAAACTCTATACATGAATGTGTAGATCATGCAAAGAAGTAACTTTCAGACACAAACTGAAAGAAAGTCCTCCTGAAACCCTCTACTTTCTTTCAGTTTGTGTCTGAAAGTTACTTCTTTGCATGATCTACACATTCCATGTATAGAGTTTCAGATTGATTACTTCCTTCCTTTCTTTGGAATATTCACCCATCAATTTTTTTTGTATCAGATGGAGTAGTAGAAAGCCAAAAACTTCCTTTCCCAAAAAATTTATCACTGCTAAAAATATAACCACTTCAATTTAATAAAAAAAGATTTATTTTGAAATCTCATATTCCGTTATGTGTTGGATTTCACATAAACAATAGCTCTATCTAAAGCAATGAAAAAAATACTGAAATAAAAACTTTTTCGTTAAATGAAAACACATGCACTTCTCATTTGATAAACAAATGGAAGAAAAAAAATCCAAAAAAAAAACTTATTCCAATAAATATGTATTTATTCATTGAATAATAGCATATTCTAATTGGAAAATATGGAATATGACATCTGAAAAAGAAATTAACATCATATTCTAGAGCGCAATTTTCGCAATATTTGTGCGCGTGTTCTAAACTTAGGTAGACATTGCAACGCTGACAAGAATATTTTGTTTGTCTGTCACGAGATCTGGGGCAGATATGGCATCTCCCAATCCTATTTTCGGTTCTCGCAGGTAGCTGAGGGGTTTCTCCAAAAATATGGAAATTCCTTTTTCGAATTTCTACTGGTATGCGAAGATTATTTTTTCTGATTTCTAAAGTGAGTTTGACTAAAGCAAATCCCAATTCTTGAAGATATTTTATACGCATTTTGATGGTATCTGTGGTATTTCATTTATAAATTATTTGACTATTTATACCAGCTGTATCTAAAACAGAATAAAAAATTCTCAACGGCCATCTTCTACAGTTTCGCGCAACGGAATAAGTACCTGACATTTCATCCACCGTATCAATGCCACCCTTTGTCAAATTATAAATCCTGTGGATTTATCTATTGCATCATCGTGGTGTAATGATCAAATCAATATAACATTTTTACCTCTTCTAGGTACAGATGAAACTAATGTGTTATACTTTTGAAATCCAAACATTGAAGAGCGTGGCTACCTATCTTTCATTTCTAAAAATTCTCGTGGAATTGCTTTTTTTTTCGAAGTATTCCTACAGCAGTGAGTTAATATTTGTCATGTAAATCGTTTATGATTTCCAGACTGATGTACCAATTGGTAAATGTATCTATTGTAGGGCATCACTAATCGAAATATTTCAATACCGGTTCCATCTGTTCTCCATATGTCTTTCATATGACGATGATTACTTCTGAAAACTCCTGCTAGGTATAAAATGCCAATCAGTGCTCTCATTTATATTGGATTCGTATCATCACAAGTATGCTTATCCTCATACATTTCTCTGCGCCTACCAATCATCAAATTTGTCCACTTGACAATATCGGCAATCATATCTTCATCGATAAAAGCTGCCAACATTCTATTGGGGTCTTGGCATTTTTGTGATAATATTCTCTGCTCTAGTTCGTATTCGTCATGTAGAACAATGTTTGTACCACTTAGTCACATTATTTTTTCCTGAAAAACGATTTCTATTCAAAAATATTTCAAATTATGCAATACATTTACTAATATCCTTGAAATAATTGGTACCATGAAAAATTTCAGATTGTTCAATAGCTAACTGAGTTTCAATATTTTCTGTGTCAGAATGATCACTATGAATACTCAAAGGGTCCAGTTCATTTTCAGACTCTGGTCCCACAGCATCAGAGCTACTATCTTCTTCACACTCTTTTCAAAGAGCTGCAAGACGCTGCTGTTCCTTTTCGTAGCTCGCCATCGCTCAAAATTATTGTGATGCGCTAATATATTAGATCATATTATTTATTCACGAAAAAAACAATCAAAAGCTGACGATACCCTTTCACAATTTTTACAACTCCAATACCACGGTGGGGTAAGTCACACCCCGAAACACTTTCAAGACTTCTAGACGCTCCGAAGATAGTACACCGACTGGATATTTGATGTGAATTCAAAGCTGAATGTGGGAAGTGAAGCTATAGGCAACTATGGTTACATACGTGCAATAATATGTATTGGGCTTCAGGATCACTGAACATATGGGTATGTCATACCCCACCGAGGTAACGAAGGGTTAATAATTTACTGCAGAAAAATGTGTACTCTCAATCAATAAATAGAAATAATGTAGGTATACGTTTTTGAATAGTAAAGATTTTCAGATGGTTCCGAGATACAAAAAAAATGCATTTTTCAACTTCATTTTGTAAACATCTTGATGATTCCAAATTTATGATTGAATTTGTGTTAGATGTTTGAAAAAATATATCATCTGATGAGCAGCCACACTCCGTCGCGTATGTATCATTCTTGGAGGAACCAATTGTTCCCAGTGACTCAAAACACTTCCCGAGAAAGTCTCTATGGAAGAAAGACAAATCTCTAACCTTTCTTCGATGTTCCAGGTTGCAAGTGTATGTTTGGGAGAAAGACTGATCTGAGCTTTATAAAACATTTAAAGTTGCTGAGGTATGTACAGTTTTCTGTTCGGAACAGTGTTCCAAGCTTTTGAGAAGCAGCCTTTGCAATTCCAGCGACTAGATTGTGCCAAGACATATGAGTGTCCATTTCAACCCCCAACAAACTCATCGAAGTAGAAAGCGAAATTGTTTGACCTGCCACTATTAAATCCGGTTCGAAGACATTTATCTTTTTGGGAAAAACCAATACCTGGATTTTTGTGGCATTGCATTGAACCTGGTTACTTTCACCCCAATTTGAAATCACTTCTAGATCCTCATTAAGATATGTAACATCCTGCTGCCGATGAAGATGTGCATCCACAGCCGATATCCTGGAATCCAAATGTAATGACTCTTGCTTTTTTTGCTTTTTCTTGCTTTTTCCCAATAAGTTGTTGATATACACTGAAAAGGGGAACACCAGCGTTGATAGTGAAAGTTTTCGAAAAATATCCATTGACGGCCACTTGCAGGAAACGTTTTTTCAGGAAACTGAAGAGCCATACACAAAAATGATCCGACAAGCCATAACATCGGAGTTCTTTCAGCAAACTATCATGCCACACACGGTTAGTGGCCTTGGAAATATCAAGTGCAACAGTTCCTGACTCCCCATGTTTCAAGATTGCGTTATTCCAAATATGGGTGACGTACGATAGAAGGTCGCTTGTTGCTTAATGGCTTTCATCATGCTTTTTGATAATACTGACAGCAATGCGACAGGTATAGTTATTTGGAAAAGTTTTCTTGCACTTTTAGGAATGGCCTGAATGCGAGCAATCTTCTAAGAAGAAGAAGAAGTCTGCAAAATACTGGTGCGAGTTCATTTGCGCACTTTTCAAGTACGATGACCAGACGCTTTGTTGATATTGAGCTGTTTCAAAATTCGCCTGACTAGACGCTCAAAAATTCCCATTGTGGAACTAATTCCGCGTCTTGACTTCAATCAGTAAGGAGTGTATAAAGGTTCAAATAATATTTCTTTTCTTGGAAACGTCCTTTGAATTATTTAGGTAGATATCGTGGTTTATTGAACGTAGGTTTACTTGCTGATGTGACCTGTTGAAATGGACCATACACACACAGAATTTGAGTAAAGTTTTTGAAGATCAAGATGTTGTTTTTTTCTCTTCAACTATTTCAGTCAGCATTCCCTCAAGTCAAAATAGACTATATTTTATGTGTATCCGTCTAGACACTTCAACATCTACAAGCAATGAATCTTGAGAATAGATGACTTCTTGCGTATCAATAGATTAAAAATACCATCATATTCTGGTGCAAGTGTATAAGGCACAAACATGATGAAAATATCAATATACCTAGAGTTCTTACCGGTTGTGAATCGAGCGAAAATCTACGCCATTAATTTATATGTAACATCACTCACTAAAAACTAATCAGCTTCGTTAAGAAGCTCATTTGGTTTGTTCAACTGAAAATATGTGTTTGCAGTGGCACAGTTTCTATGAAATAAAAATCTAACTATTGAAAACTCACCTTCTTACTTGCAAGATCATCTTCCTTGGGCTGCGACATCGCAGTTACCCATTCCAAAGCTTCTGGAGTGGCAGATCGAATACAGTCCACTCTGCCTAGGCGAAACCTCCTAGTGGAAGCGCTCTCATAGGTTGCAGTCAGTTTTCCATAAAGCCTATAATAGGCCAACTGCAAAGCCAACTGAATATACACATCAGGACTGACCTTGCATGACTTGATGAACTCTTTACCATACCCCATAAATCTGTACACCTGGAAGTCTAGATCTTTGATGAGGTTGTCTAAAACGTTTCCGGCTTCCTCTATCCTCTTTAGGTCGGTGGCTTCCAAAATCCACTCCATGCGTTCTGGAGGAGGTATGTGACTGTTGGAAGTCGCTGGTACATCGGAGTGAGCTGGAAGGGAGTCTGCGTGGTTCCAGAGCTTTTCGACGAGTTGGATGACGGCCACTCCTTCTGCATTAGAGTGTTCATAGCACAGGCCACAAGCTCCATCTCCAGAGATGATGAGCTGGATGGTTTTGTCGAACCATCGGTTGGCTGAGTTGTGGATTGTTCCGCCTCCATGAAGCATTTGATGTGCTAAGTTCGTCTCGTCTCTGGGACCGGCTGTGTGTCCTTTTCCCCCTTGCAATTGAAATTTGGAGATTATTCACTTGTTCAATAAAAGAAACTCAGAACATATTTCGATTTGTATACAGGATGGCTCAATGAAAATTGGACGATGCCGATTTCTTATAATCTGCGTTTACGAAAAAAATCGTTTTAACCTATCCACATTTTGAAAATGGCCATGACATCCCTCCTTATGCAGTAGTTATTTTCAATGAAAGACAAAGGACGAATCCCGTTCGGTGGTCGATGTCTAAGCTTGGCTTTTCAACGGACTGCCTTGGGTAGCCGCGTTTGTCTTCGAAATTGGTGGATTGAGTTTTCTGTCGATTCCATAGATGTCGTAAGGAGATATGTCATCGCCGTTTACCACTCAAGTTCATCCTTTATAGACTGTTGGTTTCAATAATGCATTTGAAATCTTTTGGAGGTGAAAATAGCGTTGAATCACGAATGTTGTGGTGTCAACTAGTTGCTTGCAGAAAATGGCAGATAATGGATTCGCTCAGAGGTCGATTAGATCGTCACTATTTTTTTTTCAGTAATTTTTTTTCCAATTGGAACATAAATTGTGAATGACTTTCAAAGGATAATATTTTTTTTAAGCAATGAACATCGTACATATGGGTTGAGTGATAATCTTCAAGGAAGCATATATATATATATATATATATATATATATATATATATATATATATATATATATATATATATATATATATATATATATATATGAAATCTGAAGCTTTCACGGATAGGAATATGCTGAACTGGTTTTTCCGGGTATATGATCCGTGTATGATCATATATGATCATATACCCGGAAAAACCAGTTCAGCATATTCCTATCCGTGAAAGCTTCAGATTTCATATTCGATACCTTAACGGGGAGATGAGGTCAACTAAGAAGAAGAAGAACTCAGGTAAAACTCAACAACATTTAAATAGTAGGTAGTAGAGGGTTTATGGACTACTCTACCTCTGAACACGTAACGAATACCATTTTACCATTATAGTAAGAAGTGAGTTGAGCAAGGTCAACAAAACTTCTGAACACGTAACAGCACACCTTGATAATGACAAATGAGATTTTGTCGAAACGTCGGTGAAATTAGAGATAATATCACATACACGGATCATATACCCGGAAAAACCAGTTCAGCATATATATATATATATATATATATATATATATATATATATATATATATATAGATTTTATCGAGTGTGCATGATATAAATCAAAAATTAAACAATTTGTGGACACAACACTCAAAAAAGGGGGCAAACCGCGGACACGTGTTTCTGGCTATTGGCCTCATCAGCGCGGTGCAGCCAAGTGTAAAGATGGGAAACACTTGTTTGCCGAAATCAGGAAACAACATAAACGCACGGAATCACGCATTTGTGGTTCCAGTTAGAAGACCTAGAATTCCCAGGCTACATCTAACATGACCACGGAGGCAGCTATAGCTACCTGCGTGACATCCGGGTCCAGGATAAAAATGTGCGGTTGGCTCCTGTTGTTGACTCCGTGCGTTTATGTTGTTTCCTGATTTCGGCAAACAAGTGTTTCCCATCTTTACACTTGGCTGCACCGCGCTGATGAGGCCAATAGCCAGAAACACGTGTCCGCGGTTTGCCCCCTTTTTTGAGTGTTGTGTCCACAAATTGTTTAATTTTTGATATATATATATATATATATATATATATATATATATATATATATATATATATATATATATATATATATATATATATATATATATATATATAGTATTCCAATATCATATTCTGACACAAATATTCGTCCTCATAGGTTTGTTTAAAAAAATAGTATCTTTCTATCCAGACAGGGACAATAAAAAAATTTCAGATCGCGACCATCAATGAATGAAGGAAGCAAAGGAGCATATTGTGATGTTTCATGCCGCAGTAGAAGACGAAATGTTTGATATCATTCGACCACGCCTACCACCCCGGATTTTGTTCTCTCTTATTGTTTCATGTTTGACACCCCATGACACCCTAATTCACTGAACTGAGTTACTATTTGTTATCATAAAGTTATTAGGTTTTCCCAAACAGTAGTAAGCTGCTTTGTTTCAAGAACCTTCTGATCAACATCAACGGTTCTGAAGTTATTCGTTGTGATGTGTCTGCATTGGGTTCAAAATCTGGGACCCATACTTGCTAGTTCAATCAATCTTCTGTTCATATTTGGAAAGGTGATGCCAAATCCATCATTAAAGAATGAATTCGAAATTGAGGTATCGTACAAGTCGAGTAAATAGTTGAAAAGATTTACAAGTAACATAGATCTATTACTTCTCTGACTCTTTGGAAACATTGATAGTGTACAAGCATATTAGCAAATGATGTTACAGAAAAAAGAAGACTTTAAGGATTCAATCAATTTATTTCTCACCTCTTTGTAATCTGCAGTTGAAATTGGTAGGTAAGCCTTCGTCCAAGCAAACTACAAGCAACGATTTTGTAATTAGGTCCAGATTTCTCGCATTTTGTTCCTCTTTCATGAGATCTTCACGAGCTTCCGCCCAAAGTGCCCTTTTCCATCCTGTTAGAAGACCGACTGGAGGAGGGCTCGAGAGACAAGGTGCATCGTCCAGGATGTAAAGCATTTGGGAGCATATTTCGTCTTCTGTTAATCGACCTCTGTCGCCTGGAAAATGTATATTTTGAAATTGAAATATTGTAGAATTCTAGAATATTCAAGATGATATTTTTTTGTAATACTTCCTTCTACTGTTTTTTGTACAGCTGAACATTTTCTTTGAAGAAGATTCAAATTATGACGAATGAAAGAAAACAGTGTAATGAATGAAAAAGGTATAATGGATTCATATGAGTTGATCTGGCAGGCTATTTTTTTCGTCTCCATCGATCACTTACTAACTTGTAAAACGAATAAAGTGAAGGTGCGGAGGTTCTATTTTGCTAAAGACAATATGATCTTAATAATGCAGTTCATTGTATGATTTTCAATATATAGTGAAAATCATAAAATAAACTATATATGGATTTTCATCAAGAATCAGCCAGGTCTATTATTTTTTATATTTCATTCGGTATTGGATTGACTATATATTTGTATCAGAGGTGTGGGAGTTCTGAAAAAACAGGAGAAACTATGAAAGGCAAGATATATTTGTAAGAAAAACTTATGTATTTACTTGTGGATCTGAAGTATATTTTGTAGCCTCTAGTAGATCATAGATCAGTACAATGATCAAGCAATTTTTCATATCCAATCATTGTCACCCGACATCTGCCACCTGTCCACTTTCACTGTAGTTTTTTTTCTATGAATTATAAAGAAGGAGAGACAAAGTACGTAAATATCTATTGACGTAAAAATGTTGTATCAAATTATTCGAATTATAAGGAAAAATCTTGTTTTGACAAAAACTCATTGAAAAATGGAAAGTTAACACATTAGGGAAACCTTTTGATGGCTTTCTTACTTATGAAGAAGTTTCGTATATCATCAACCCTGGGTAAATTCCATATGGATAAATAGCAAATTCTTCGTCTTGAACAATACAAAGGGTCAAGATTGATGAAAGGTTGAGTAAATATTATATTTTTCTTCCCATGGTACTATCCAACTATAGATATTCAAGAGATCGCGTATTTAAAAAAAATGTTTAATGTCTAAACAGGAATAAATCCCAATAACAAGACATATCAATATTATTATCAAGCATGTTACAGTTTATATCTGCCTATATACACACAATTCACATACATATATACATACATACATACACATATACATATACATGAATACAATACTAATTTATCAACTAGAAACACTAGAAACACCTGAAGCAAGTAAACAAAAAATAAAATAAAGTAAACATTTAGGAGAATTGAGCATAAAATTTGTTGGAACACTTGGTGTGCAGCAAGCTAGGAGAGTAATTGAAAAAAAAACCTCAAGTCAGATATAGAGCTAACAAGTAAAAATATAGTTCAAGTGTATTACAAAAAAAAACAGCAGTAATACAGTAGTAGAATAACTTTCAATTTGGGCTCATGTATTTTGACTAGAGTGTAAAAGTTTCTTAACCTGGTTCTTAACTTGACCAATAGGTTTATAATGTCGAAATTTTCACAGAGTTGATTGTAAAGTTTGCTCATTGCAACAACTGGTGACTTGAGTAATATGTATGTTCTAGAATTTGGTAGATAAAAAGTCAGTTCATTTCTAGAATTGATTCGTAAAACATGAAAGTTGAAGTGGGAGAGTAGTTCGGGACAGTCAATCAGATTATTTACTAGTTTATAAATGAAAATTATAGAGTAGTAGGTTCTTCGTTCTTCGCACTGTATATTCATGATATAATTCATATAAAAAATAGTTATAAAATATAATTTCCATTTTATCTCCCAATCTAAGAGATATCTAAGAATGATATTAGATATCACTGAAAACATATAAAAAATATATTCAATATTGTTATATTCAACTCCGGCTAAATACCTTACATGTTTGTTTTGAGGTGGTTTTTTGGTTGTCGCTTATATGTGACTTCATTGTAATTTCAGTTTTTTGCTTAGTAAAATTGTTCTTTTAGCTAACCTCTATAATTTTTTTACAGATTCTTTCAGGGATTTCAAATCAGTTTATATCATATTAGTCAATGGAAGTCCGAACTGATGAAATAACCCTAAATGTATTAAAAAAAAGTAACAATCCTAACCCGCCTGCACAGGAACACAGTACAGCTGACTCCTGCATATCACCACAACATGTTCAGACACCTGCCCTCCACCTCTCATATCAGCACCGACGTACTGCGAATCCCTTTTCTTTCCAGGCAGCCTAGACGCTTCCAGAATTCTGTAGTACTGTGCCATACACAGCAGTTGTCCAGGCTCTCTAGATGTCGCTCGTTCCTGAGGAAGAGCTTTGCGATTGAGGATGTCTTTGTGGTCGAGAGCGGCATCTATCAGCCTTGCCGCGAACCGAGCCACGTCAAGGATTGTGGTGAACTTTCTGGGTGCGAATACCATGCCGGGGTTGGAGTTGATGGGAATGGGTTCTCGGAAATTGAAATACATGTCATTGAGCCAGTATTCGTAAGCCTGAAAGAGAGAAAATGTATTGCAATTGGGAATTCTCAAATTGATATTTCACTTGTTAAAATGAAGAGCATATATGTTTGATAATATAATATAGGATAGAGAAAATAACTTTCGTCTAATTTCTACTACGATTTTTATTTTTTATTTCAAGTGAACTGGGACATTTTGACAAATAACTCCTTAAATATACCTGCACTAGGTACCTGAAATAATAAAATATTACCTCAATGAACAATAACTTATCTGAAAAACCGAAACAATAATTATTCAACACCTATAACATATCAAAATTACTAACTACTTGTGGGTTGCTCCAGATACAACTGGATCCTAACTTCTTGTCAAAATTCACGTATTCAAAAGAGCTACATGGTTCTAGTTGGTCATTGAGGGTTTTGAAATTGGGGTTTTTATGCAATTTATTTATTTTCAATGCTTCCACCAAATTCATCTCCTTTCATTCATTACACGTATGGAGAATTTTCATGTTTCCCTTGTGCATTGTGTGGTTTAAATATTACTGGAGTTTTTTCCAATACCAAACCGTTAGTTTAACACCTCGACACGTGTTTCGATCACCAAGTGATCATCGTCAAGAGGTAGATGATTACCTGATGATCGGAACACGTGTCGAGGTGTTAAAATAATGGTTTGGTGTTGGAATAAAACTCCAGTAATATTCATTACTACACCAAAGGTTCCAAACAGTGCATCGAAAGTACATTGTGTGGTTTGCTGCTCACGGCACCTTGTGTTGAAATTTCTGCCTGTCTAGCTTGTATGAGCTGCTGAACAGTCACTACATTCTAGTATATATATGCGCGATTTTTTCCACTTATCCCTTTTGAGTTTTGCGTTGAATAACGTGTTTCCTGAATTATTCTTGATAGTCAATGTTATAATTATTTTTAATTTTGGAAAATCATTTTTTATGTTTTCGGAGAGCTTTCCCGAATAGCTCATGCTAGCATATTTCTCAGCTTTTTGAGTTCTTCTAGAAAACACGAGTATCTAGAATAATGCCTTTTCACAGAAACGCATTTCGTTCTAGTTTAGATATGTGGATGATATTGTCCTGGATTTTGACGGCACAAAGAGACACATTGATCATGTCCTGAGTTTCCTCAACACTCTGGACGATAAGCTAAATTTCACGGTCGAAACTGAACAAATCAACAGCATTAACTTTCTCGATCTCACTATCATGAAAATTAAAATTATATTTCAGTTCAACGTATATAGAAAAAAAACTTTTACGGACTGTATAATCCCCTTGGATTCTTTCAGTCCATTATCAAATGAATTATATTATTATGTATAATTATATGTAAAATGATACATAGAGCATTCATGATTTCGTCATCAGAGATGGCTTTTCAAGAGAAAATGAAGATCATGAAGCATAGAACGTGTCTTCAGGCGCCTGTAAGCCTACTACATCCGTCAAAATAACGCAGCCTCACGAGTGATTTTCCACCATCTTAGGCTGGAGACATACCTCGCGATTTCCGAGTGGTTTCTTCCAGCGCGGTTTCCGAGTAGAAATTGGTGAGAAAAATCGCTACAGTGAGTACCTGACAGTGTTAGCGATTTCCTGTCAGTCCTAATTTCTGACTGGAAGCGGAATATCCTCTTGTCATACTACAGTATCGTTCGCGCCTTCAAAGCCACCAATGTGAAATCTGCTGCTGCTGCGATATTTCACCATCAAAAGGCGCTCTTGCTGGAAGACGCCACCCACAAGGTACGACATGCAGCCGTACCACCGAAAGATTAACCAGGAAGAAAGTTTTTCTGCTTTATATAAAAAAATCAGAGAATATGCAGACTTCTTTTTACCTGTTACCGAATATTCATAAAGTCGTTCGATGAACTTGTGGCAATTGTTCGATCTTTACTACAGAAAGATTGCACCAGAAGGATATCTATCAGCGTTGAAGAGAGGCTTAATGTTACATTGGGGTTAGTGCAAGTTTATAAAATATTGTATTGATCACATATTTCCTCTATCAAGAGACATGACCAACACATATCTTGAGAAAACCTTGAAAATACATGAAATCAAAATATACATTTGTAGTACGTACTCGCTTTTGTTCCACAAACAAGTTTTCACTTCCATGCTCGAATCGCAACTGAAATACCGAGCGGAAATAGCCAACACTGTTGGGTTCCATTCGTTTACCTTAGTTTTCCCTCTACTTGGTCGCCCTTGCCCTCCGATTGTCGCTCGGAATCCGACGACCGGTCGGCTGTATGAAATTGCCGCTGTTAAAAATCGCAAACACTGTGATGTTCCATTTGAATGCTGGGGTTAGTATAAAAATAAAAAACTCCTCGGAAACCGCGCTGGAAAAAACCGCTGGGATATCATGAAGTATGTCACCGGCCTTAGACAAAATAATGATATGGCCTTGAATTCTGTGTGATTTTGAATTCGTTGTAGGAAATAAGAAGCGCTGAATTTATTTTAACTATTCATTCCCTACCCTTACGCTGATACGAGCTAATGAAGCTTATGTAGTTCTTCTAGACCATGAGAGTAATACGATATTCGTTGTGGGGTGTTCAGTTTTGGATGGGACAAATATTGTCCGGATAAAAAACGAATAAAATGTCGATATTTTATTTTAAAACGCGACTGTTGGTATTACTCTGGTATTTTAAAATCATACCGGCTTGCCGCACCATGACGAAAATCTTAGCAGGTTAAATTCTCAAGTGAGATGATTTCCTTAGAAGTACACGATAGTTGTCATCACGATTTCATTGATGTTTGGATGATAAAATTGAACTGTTTTTTCTGAAAGACAATACTTTTCAACTCATTTGCGAGTGGAAGTGTCAATTTTTCAACCAATAAAACCACGGTTTTCCGATTATTTTCCGCAAAAAACTCAAAAAGTGAGTATTTTATCATAAAATCATTCTGAGTAAAAATGTAGGTTGGCTCTCATCCGTCAAACGCCAAAATTGAATGTTTCAACGTAGATTCATAAAAAAAATTATGAATTTCTCATTGAATCTGTTTGCAAAAATTTTCACTTCTGTTCTGTTCAGCTTGATTTTTTTCACTGTGTACACTGTGAACTTCAAACCGGTCAAATTTCTGGAGCATATTCCTATTCAATATTACTGGAGTTTTTTCCTAACCTCGACACGTGTTTCGATCACCAAGTGATCATCTTCAAAGAGGAAGATTAAAACTCCTCTTCTTCCTCTTTGAAGATGATCACTTGGTGATTGAAACACGTGTCAAGGTGTTAAAAATAACGATTTGGTGTTGGGAAGAAACTCCAGTAATATACATTACTACACCAAAGGTTCCAAACAGTGCACCATAAGCACATTTCTATTACCATTATTATTTTTTTGTTGTCGAGAACCAACATTGTTTTCGTCACGATTTGGTACAGGGTCATCCTTGGAGTAGAGGATGAAATTATATGTGGAAATGGTCATTGACTGGACTGATAATGTACAAAATACAACATGGAAATGACTACCTATCACTCATGAATTCTCATTGATTCGACTATTGAAAGTGGAATTTTCTCATTAATTATAATTTCACTCGGATTATTAGTATATTTCTATGAGTGCGCGGCCAGTTGCAACTTCTGATTGTTATTTCATGGGCGTTCATTGATTCCATATTATTCCTTGAATTGAATTATCTATGTGTTTATTGCCGCGACATCTATCTCAGAGAAGTGAAACCTTTATATTCCCCATACACGTACGTCTTTGATACTTCTCTATCGGCTTGAAGATGTCACTGACACATCGTTGTTAGCTTCTCTTGCATTTGCATCAACCCTCATTTTTTTAGAAGTGTTTGTCATGAAGTGAAGAACGGTAAGAATCGGCACAAACTAGATAGATAGTTTAGTATATAAGTTTGAAAATGTCCTAATAGGACGAAACTGCAGTAACTTTACTTACAAATAAAAGTGGTAAAAAACAGTTATCTATCATACGATAGATCTGTTAATCGGAACTGTTGATAAGAACAGTTCCGACAACAGGAAGGCAGTGGATTTTATAGTTCAGACTGTGTAGAGTGTCTAAATGACAGAGTGGTATTGGATGGAACCTATGAAGTCATCAGGAGTGTAGATCCCTTTGTCTGCATGATATACAGCCATGAAGGAACAGAAATTTCTCCATAAGGCAGTTGCCTTACCGGTTATTGAATTAGTTTAGTTTACGACACTGGAAGAGGTGATCACAAATATGTCACCGAGTTGGAGTTTTGCAAAAGAGCCACAAAAGTCGAGAAGATCATTACTGCGGATTATCTCAAGCATCGGCCAATGTAGGAGACTTTTTCAACAACATTGGAAACCTCGGCTTATCGAAGCACCTTACCTTCGCTTCCTTCAAGTCGAATGGACTACGGTAGTTGCGTGATCGGTATAGAGGTTCCTGACATCACATGCAGGGCACCTGAACGTTGGCATGTCCAGCAGATTTGGTCTCACTTTATATCCATCTACGTAACGTGGTCATACACTATTACGGGATTGACAAGACATCAGTTTTGCCCTACGTTCTGGGAGATATGCAATTCATTGTAGAGAATGGGGATTTGCTGTATTTATTGGTACTATTTATTCGCCACCCTCAAGATCATACAAGCTTATAAGCCTGATGTAATTCTTATTGTCCATTAGAACTGGAAAAAACCGTAGTGGAGTTTTCGAGAAAAGGAGAAAAACCGAATATTGAGATTTTCTCCTTCTTCTATCGACTCTTCTATCGAGGCCACCCTGTTAAAATGGTCGTTCTGACTATTGGAGTCTTTGGTGGAAAATTGCCGTTTCTACTCTCGATTCTCAATGTCATATCGGCTTGCTGCACTGAGGAAGAAATCTCAGCGAAACAAATGCGAAAGGCGGGCAGTTTTTCTGCTCATTGCGAATATTCAAAGTACATGATTCTCGGGCTCGATTATCACTCACCCTACAGTGTGGTAGTGGTCACTGGTTGATGATGCTAGCGCGCCCTCCTAAATGTGTCAAACTCCGGGAACAGAGCCAGATCAGCTAAATCTTCAAGAATGGTGATGATGACCATAAGAGCGCAGGAATTGGAGCATTCTTCTTTAGAGCAGCTGCCCGAACAGCTAGTGAAGTCGGTTTAGTTTTTGACACTGAACGAGGTGATCACAACTCTGGTACTGAGTTGGAACCCGTTCAGCAAAAGGCTCATATAAAATCCGCAGATATCACTTCACTTTTGCGGCAGCACAAGGATAAGCTAATGCATGGGGTCTTCTTTTAACAGGATTGAAGACCTTGGCTTATCACAGCGTCTGAACTTCGCTATTCTCAGGTCGAGTGAGAAAAAGTTGAAAACTGAGGGGTTCAGGATGGTGTCTCCAACAACTTAGTCTACTGCAGAGGCGTAATGGGTATAGAGGTTCCTGACACAAGGTGCAAGGCCTACCACGGGGAGTCTGATACAATACACTTAACTTCAGTATTTTCAGCATATGCGGTCTCGGACTTTATCCATCGACATAACGCAAATTTATTAAAACTAGTCGTTCTTTAATCTCAAGCTCATACAAACTGATGAGCCAGATGTTGTCCTTCTCGACCACTAGAGCAAGACAATATTTGTCGAGAAGTTTTCAGCTCCTGGCGAAACGAATATCGTCCGAAAAGAGAAGGAAAAACGTAAGAAATATCGAGATTTTCTCTTCGAATTCCGCAGACTCTAACCAGACCACTGTGTCAAAATGGTTGCCCTGATTATTGGAGTCCTTGGTGGAATGATGCCCTATCTAATCTCAAATCTCAAAATCATACCGGCTTGAAGTACTAAGGTAGAAATCTTAGCCGGACAACTGGAGAAGTGTGCCATTCTTGGATCACTGCGCTTTTGCAGGGCACATGACTTTCGGACCCAATGATCACTTTCCTCGTGGAGCGGGGAGTGGTCGTTGATTGATAATGCTGGCGCGCCGTTCCGAATGTATCAAGGCTTCGGGGAATAGTGTTGACGATGACGATGACGATAACGATAACGATAACGATAACGATAACGATAACGATAACGATAACGATAACGATAACGATAACGATAACGATAACGATAACGATAACGATAACGATAACGATAACGATAACGATAACGATAACGATAACGATAATGATAATGATGATGATGATAATAATAATGCGGAAACACAAGGATGGTTGTTCTGATTATTGGCTGTCATTATTGACTCACTACGCTTGCTCAGGGCACATTCTGCTCGGACCCAATGATCACTTACCCCACGGTGTGGGGAGTGGTCGTTGGTTGATGATGCTGGGGCGCCCTCCCGAATGTATCGGGACTTCGGGGGATAGGGCCTGACCAGCGCATTCTTCGGTAAAAAAAAGAAAATGATAAAAATGATGATGATAATGATGATTATGATGACGACGATGGCGATTACGCCGACGATTACGATCACGATTACGATGATGATGATGATGATGATACATGAGCATTATTTCATAGCTTATATTTGTTAATTTAGTGTCTCATAAACACGTTCAGATTCACTAGATTTTGCCAATAAGATGTTCAGATCTTGGGTAATCAAGCATATTTTGATTTGATTTGATTTGATGATTATGAATATAATAATGATGATGATGATTGTGATGATGATGATGATGATTATATTGATCATATCACGCTTTGGACATCGATATGCTTAAGATTTGGTGGAGTTCATGCTTTTCCCATTTACGAAAAATAAATTCGTATTCATGTTATAAAGGTTTGTAGTTCAGGTCATTCAGTTTATGAGTAATATTTTGCATTGAGCGGCTTTTAGCTTCAAAATACAGTGAAGTTCTTCAGATGATGTTCATAGAAATTAGGAATCCGAAGTTGTGTGTAAGTTTCACGTATCTTCGTCACGTTAATGTAACACTGTTCTCCATACTTGAATTTCCATTATATTTGTATGTAATCATCGAAAAGAAAATGTAATTTGGGTACAAGAAACAGTGTTTCCACTCCAGAGCAACGCGGTGCGTGTTTCGCTAACCAAGTGAGCCTCATTACAAGATGATTTGAAATGTTTTGAATAGATTATATTATGTTCATACAAAGCTTGTAAATGGAATTCATCACCCTAGGAGAAACGCATCATGGAAAAGTCATTATGATGCTGTTCATCATTTTCCAAACAAAAATCAGATGTTTTTTTGAGTAAGAAAAAAATTCATAACTATTTATATAATCACTGAGGTATTATATATTTTTTGTTCACTGAAAAAAAAACAAAACAAATGTCAAATGCCATCCCATAATCGAACAACCACCCCTATTTTCTCGTTTAGAAAACCGCATCTAAAAAATCGCAACTATCGATGCGGACCGATTCGATTATCTCCCCTATTGTCTTAGTTGGCCGCGGGCCTGATAGGATTGGGTGATGGGGATATGATGGGACGCGTGCGTGCGTACCGTTCCCCCTGATTGGCGGCCGCCCCCACAACACAAACCGGTTCTGTTTTCTGGCTAGTAAATTCGAGATTTTTCCGCAGTTGTCGGGATTTTCTAATCACAGATAAATGAAACATCTAGTTGTGTAGTTTATTTCAGGTCCTTTCTATAATTGCGGTCCTTCATATACTATGAAATAACAAACTAGCCTTTGACCGAAAGTGGAAATAATGACAAAAACGATATGCCTCGCGCATTCACCACATTATCTGAAAGTATATTTGATAATTTTTTACAAAACGGTTTTCATCACGTTTTTTATAATTTTTCATTTTCCCCTCTTGAAAAATCCAATTCGAAAGTCAATTTACTATTCATTTGAACAAAGTTTTACAATTTGTGATGTGAAGTTCAATTTGAAAGATGAACTAAAATAAAACGAATTCTTACTTATCCTTCAATTATAATAATTATCAATATTATCTGAAGAAGAGAATACATTTTTTTCCTACAAAAATAATAATTTTTTTGCTGATGTTTCGAATTTATTTAAATTCTTCTTCAGGGCTCGAGAAGTAGTTTCTTCGTGTTGATAATATTGCTATCAGATATATCAGATACATATTAAAAAAAAACATTGCAACAGACAATCCTTTGAGACAACACCAACATAAAACGACATAAAACAAACGTTTGTTTGTTTCATGTCGTTTTTGACTTTCCAATGAGTGATTTTTGGGTACCTTTTTGGCACCACTGTTTTTGACAGATCTCGCGTGAATCGTGTCTTGTGTCATTGTCAGGCTTGTTCAGTTTGATCTATAATTTAACCATGAATCGACTTACAAATGAACAACGCTTGCAAATTATTGAATTGTATCATCAAAATTCATGCTCAGTGAAGAAAGTGCATCGTGCATTTCTTCCAATTTATGAGCAGTTTCGTCGGCTTACTGAGGGAGCTATTCGGAAGCTTGTGACTAAATTTTGAACCCAGTTTACATTATTGGACATTGAACCAACAACACGCATACGTATAGTGAGGACCGACGAAAATATTGCGGCTGTATCCACCAGTGCTCGTGATGACCGTGAAATGTCGATTCGCCGCCGTTCGCAGCAATTGGGTGTAAAACCTCATAAGATACAGATGTACAAGAATTAAAGCCTCACGACCTTCCACAACGTCTAACATTTGGTGAATGGGCGCTTGCAAAGTTGGAGGAAGATCCACATTTTTATCGAAAAATTGTGTTCAGCGAAGAGGCCCATTTCTGGTTGAATGGATATGTTAACAAGCAAAATTGCCACATCTGGAGTGAAGACCAGCCACAAGCTTTACAAGAGCTACCGATGCATCCCGAAAAAGTCACTGTTTGGTGTGGATTATGGGTTGGTGGCATCGTTGGGCCGTACTTCTTCGAAGACGACAATGGCCGGAACGTTACTGTGAATGTCGAGCGCTACCGTGTGATGATTGACGACTTTTTGTTGCCCAAAATGAAAGAATTGGATATGCTCGACATGTGGTTTCAACAAGACGGTGCCACATGTCACACGGCACGTGAAACAATGGCCCAATTAAGAGCCGCCTTCGGTGAACAGTTTATCTCTCATTTGGAGCCCGTCAATTGGCCGCCTAGATCGTGTGATTCAAAGCCTGTGGACTATTTCTTGTGAGGTCATTTTAAGGCTCATGTCTATAGGGATAAACCATCAACGAGTGACGCTTTTATTTACATGAAATCATCTTCAAACATTAAATTATATTGATCGTTCTATCGATTTCAATAAAGATTTCATTAATTTTTCCAAATTCTCTTGTTGTTTTGGAAATCAAATCCTATACCTCTTAAAAAATCACCCGTTACTTCTCTGTTCATACAAAATATATGTGAACTTTTTGAAGAAAGGAAGTTAGCAATCAATTTCAAAAAATTAACTTTACATAAAGATGTGTTATTCATGCAAAGAATTAACTTTCAGACACAAACTGGAAGAAAAGCCCTCTCGAAACAGCTACTTTCATATAAACACTACAAAAAAATTTCGAAACAAATACTTCTATATAAAGACCGAGTTATACAAAAAACACTTTTTTCTATCCAGTTTATATTTCAAACGTTCGTTATGGAATTGAATCAGATATCATTCACAGCTTTGCTACATATTGTGAGCTATTCATAATAATAGAGCAACATATACCAATAAATGACCTGTAGAAATTGTAGATTGTGTGTACTATGTCAGGTGATATCAGATAAGGCCAAAATAGATATTTCCAAGTTGATATAGAGAAGTTCTATTCAACCACCGTAGAAACCAGCGAAATTGTTTTATGGTTCATTATACATCAAATATTAATAGGCTAATGACTGGCATTGGCCAGTACGTATCATCAGAAACATGAAATATACATATATTTTTTATACCTTGTTTTTATGACAACTGGATGGAAAATTACTATACTTAACGATTATTTTCATCAAAATTAAAATGATATTACATCAGTTTCATTATTGTACGTCAATAAAACGTTCCGAAAAAAAAACTGATACTTTGCATGGAGACCGATTACTGAATTGAAGTTTTGCAATACTTGAATATTTAATTAAATTAATAAAAACAGCAGTAATTTCAGATTTGGCCAAAAAAGTTCGTACGGTTGAAATAAAAAATACATCGTTCATGGCTTTTCCATAGATGTACTGATTAGTTACCGAAAACAGAAATTGCAAATATCATTCTCAGTTCAATTATTTGAATTGAAAGGAGTATATTTTTTTTAAAAAAAAGGTTATGGCTTTCTACTTCTCCATCTCGATACAAGAAAATAGGTGAATCTTTCAAAGAAAGGAAGAAAGCAATCAATTTAAAAAAGTAATATAACGATGTGTAGATCATGCAAAGGGGTAACTTTCAGACACAAACTGAAAGAAAAAGCCTTCTCGAAACAGCTGTTTTTATATAAACATTGAATTACACGAAAAAAAAATACTTTCGAAACAAATACTTTTATAAGTGTGGAGTACTCCAGATCACTAAGCCTAAGAATTAAGTGGGGAATGGGAGGAAATACCAGCGTGGTCCAAACAGAACTGGCTGGTATCTCAATCGCCACGAAAGAAAGAACCAAGAAAGGAATTTCTGGCAACAACATAACAATCTGGAAAGGAAAGGCCACTAACACCCTTGGCCTTTGATGAGTTGCGACACCACTTACCCGAGCAACTGGTGCAAAACCGGACCGGCAACCCAGGCGCACCCGGGAAGGAAAACTCTATTCTTCCCCCAGTGTCGGCCGTGGGTCCACAGGGCTAACCACCCG
This sequence comes from Leptinotarsa decemlineata, assembly GCF_025532065.1. NCBI lineage: Eukaryota > Metazoa > Arthropoda > Insecta > Coleoptera > Chrysomelidae > Leptinotarsa > Leptinotarsa decemlineata. Next base: position 6,833,958 of record NW_027412587.1, read on the forward strand.
GTGGACCCAACACTTGGTTCCCAATAACAAGGAAGGAGCCCCCACAATCGACCTGCTCGGAGGGGTCAAAGGCAAGGTGGTGGGGCCCATAATGATGATTTGCCTACCGATGACAACCCTGGCAATGAAAACTTCAGATTTCATATTCGATACCTTAACGGGGAGATGAGGTCAACTAAGAAGAAGAAGAACTCAGGTAAAACTCAACAACATTTAAATAGTAGGTAGTAAAAAAAAAATTCGAAACAAATACTTTTATAAGTGTGGAGTACTCCAGATCACTAAGCCTAAGAATTAAGTGGGGAATGGGAGGAAATACCAGCGTGGTCCAAACAGAACTGGCTGGTATCTCAATCGCCACGAAAGAAAGAATCAAGAAAGGAATTTCTGGCAACAACATAACAATCTGCACTGACAGCAGACAATCCCTAATAGCCTTGAACAGACAACGTATAACCTCAGGGCTAGTACTATAGTGTCACCAAGATTTAGCCAAAGCCTCGGTAGATAATAACATTATCCTGAGGTGGGTTAAAGGGCACGACAGGAGTAAAGGTAATCGCATTGCCGACTATTTGGCTATGAATTCTAGGACCCAGTGGCACCTACGGCCTGATGACTTTGAGAATTGCGGAACTAATCAAATGTTACACCCATGCTCAATCTTTAAAGAGATGGGATGGAATCAAAGGATGTAATTTCGCCAGGATCACCTTGGGCGACCCTGGGAAGCTGGCATCGAAGAAATATCTGGCGATGACCAGGAAAAATCTACGCCTTATAGTAGGATTTCTGACTGGCCACTGTCAACTAAGGAAACACCTCCATAATATGGGGCTAGTAGACACACCTCTATGCAGGATGTGTGAACAGGAAGATGAGACTGTCAGGCATGTCCTGTGCGAGTGCCTGGAGTTATCGTCAATAAGAGAGTGTATGTTCGGTGAGTTTTGGCCTTCTTCTCCCGATATGAAGGAGATCTCTCGTAGTGACCTGTCCACCTTCCTGGAAAGGACAGGATGGACGATGACCTAGGAGGACAACTCTTTGGGAGGATGTACAATGGGTCACATGTGGCCTAAGTGCTGTGGGCTTATACTCACCCTCCCTACTCTACAGATACAGAGAGAAGAACATCAAATTATACAAAAACAATTTTTGCTATTCACTTTGTATTCTAAATAATTATTATGGTCCCGTGGGTTGGGCTACCTATCGGGCGCGTCGCCAGTTGCCGAATAGGGGAACGGCTAGGGGACTGGAGGCCCTGTCCGGGCCTTTCGGACGGGGTCGCCGAACTCCTGGTCAGACGCAGAAATAAGTAGGTTGAGGGAAACTAAAACTTCCCAAAAGCCTTTGCAAATCATGCTACCATGGACCAGCTTACCCAAGCTAAGGTGTAAGGAATCGTGCCGACAGCACGATTACGGTTACGAACGATCCCTTTGGGGAGCTGGGCGAAACCTCATTGTAATCAGCCTACCTCTAGTAAAGCGGGGCTCTGCCAGAGGTGACCTACTCTTCCCTTGCTACTCGTGGGAACACACATGAATGAAACAAACACAAAAACAGAAACAACAAAAACTAATCCCGAGGCTGGACAATCTGAGGCGGTGGCTGGGAATGAACAGAAATGTCCACACCAATTTACTGCTTGGAACGATGCTGGACATAACAGATCACCTCGTGATGTGATACAAAGGTCAAAGCGTAAGCTTATTTGCGGCGCCGAGGCAAGGAGAAAGAGAGTTAAAGAGGCAGGAGTGGCAGCAACAATAAGTGAACCCTCCTCCTGCCCCACTCCACCTCCAACAGCAAGGGCACTTCCTGCGGCGGGCGCCAAGAGCTCTGCCTTGAATAAAGGCAAGGAACCGGCTGTCCCTGCAGGAAAGCCTTGGAGCCAAGAAGGTTGAAGAAGCCGCGCAACGACAGTAATATCGCTGCACCTTCCAAAACCTTCGCGGAAGCCTCCCTGAGACACCTCGAAGTTGCCAAAAAGAGTGTGAGTTTCGGCGAGTCTTGACCTACACCTGCCAATATAAAGGAGATGTCTCCTAGTGACCTGTCCACCTTCCTGGAAATGACAGGATGGACGATGACCTACAAGGACAACTTCTCGGGAGAATGTACAATGGGTCACATGTGGCCTAAGTGCTGTGGCTCTACACTCACACCCACTACTCTACAGATATAGATATTTGTTATGGAAATGATCCAGATATCGTCCACAAGATTTCTACACAATATAGTGAATGAAAGAGGTAAACGTTCACCCACATGGAACACTGTCATGCTCTCTAGTAGACATCCGATATTTCGCCGTAGGATACTTGCATTATCGGCTCTTCAGTACCAAAAATGGATACCATTATGGGAAAAAATAATAAAATCATTCATAAAATTATGACTTCATATCACGAATGTCGTGGAGATGTAATGGGATTCATTTGCTCATTTGATTGAATCTCAGCCAAAGGAATTTCTTTTGAATGAAAGGGGTATATTTTCAGGAAAGATTAATTTTTGGGAAATTAATTGATCCCCATATTTTCTAGTATGAAGATGGAGAAGTAGGAAGCCAAAACTTTCCTTTATCATTTTTTCAGATATTTTTAGAAGATGGTAATGTGAAGCCTTTTGATTTCTAAGGACAGTGCATAGTAAACCAGCGACACTTCACGGAATGCATTCAAGTAGTTATAGTCATCTTCATTTTCATCAGGTTGAAGACTTTTCTCTCACCCTTTCAACTGAGGTTCGTCAGGAGGACGAATGGTTCATAACTGAAGGTGTTTTGGTGGCTGCATAAAGAATAATGACCTCTATTTCGCTCTGGCCTTGTGTACTCCATTCTGACTGGGGTATTTGGTGAACAAACTGTCCGTTCTAACAGATGTCGTGGGACCTTCACTCATCCGAGCGACGGGGCCTCCTGAATCGAGTGGGATCGTCTATAGTCAGCTTTCCTGACTGATGGGTTATCATGAGTTTACGCTGACTCGAAAATTTTCTGATTTCTCGGCTGAGTGGACTGCCGTATAGTTAACAGATTCAAATCTCTGCGGATGGCTTCATTCCGCACAAACCATGGAGCATTCACCAGCATCCTGAGGAGTGTACTTTGTAAAATTGAAAGATTTGACGAAGCGGTTTGTCCCCAGGCGCCTGAAGCATATATGATGACAGGCTTGAACATCGTGTTATATAGTAAAACCGCATTTCTAAGGTTGAGCTTTCAATATATGTTGATCAGAGGATAGAGTTCAGCTATCCTCGACTGAAGCTTGCTCTTGATGTAATCAATGTGATTTCCCCAGGTGAGTCGGCGATCTAACCAAAGATCTAAGTACTTGAGTCGCGTTTGCCATTCGATCTCCCAGCCTGAGATCGAGACCCTTTTGTCTGGAGAAACGTTACGTCTCCCCAAATCTGTCGCCTGAGTTTTGTCTGGGTTCACCCGAATCTTCCAGTCGAGAAATTCAAGTAAGATTTCATTCACTGTGAGATTTTCATGAAAATTTCACAAAACGGCAACACGTGTTTCACTGTACAAAAGCTCCTTCGGAAGTGTTTATACGACATACATTCCAGTGTAAACTCGCCTAAGAAAGCTATTGTGTAGTGTAACATGTACTGTGGTTTCGTAAATATTTTCAGTGAAAGGTTACTTTAATACATTATGGATATGGAAAGACGCTTTGCTCCACCTTCCTGAAGAAGAAATCATCTCTGGCATCTGTGAAAAGCGCCAAACTAGCCAGAAGGAGGGTGGAAAATACCGAGTTTACTTTCCGAATCGGTGATCAAACAATTTTCATAGTTAACGAGATCAGCGAGGTTCGAGGGGTGCAAATTCTCGCTCCGCTGGCCATACTCACACGAGTACATTTCGTAATTGGATGTCTCTGTCGTGTTACGTCTCGTCAAGTTTGGTGTGCTGTCATTCGATGATGAGGATCGATCTGGTTCTTCGTCTAGGTTATGGACATATTATTAAGATGGGTGAACATTATATTGACTTGAGGAATGCCCGGAAACGTTGTAAATGTGACATCCATTCAATCAATTGAGAATTCAAGAATAGTTAATCAGAATAAACAGGCATCGTTAGCAACTCTTCATAAAAAATGTCCATGTATCAAAAACAACCATCTTCGAAGTTCAAAATCATCATTCGAAAAACCTTTTGAGTGGAATCATGCCGAAGAAAAAACGGCAAATTCATTGCATGAATGTGATTATAATTTCATATCAGGATTTTTTGCTTGATATATTCGTTGTTTTCAGCTATTCATTTTAATTTTCAATTTTACTTGTTTTTTCTGGGATTTTAAATCATATTATATCATATTACACAATGAAAGTACGAACTGATGAAATTCACCATGAAACATTGTCAGTAGTTGTTTACAGCTGATTCTCGGCCTCCCCCCACCACTATGACGTATTAATTGCTTTTTTTATTGGTTGTTGTTTGGTGAAGTTTTTTTTGTTGTGCAGTGAAGTCAAGGCGTTGTGACCTTGAAGTGTCTGGTGCATGGATCGTTCAGATTTTTTTTTCATATGAGATTTTGTGTGTTTATGTGTGTGTGTAGGAGAATGCACGGTACAGGGTTTCATCATGTGCTTGTTTGTCTATGTACAAACATACGTCTGCATACTTCGAAGATCCTCCAAGTAATAAATGCTCCATCGGTGTTAGGGCACCAAGTTAGTAGTGGAGTGACGTCACAGCAATAACCGTTCAACGGCTAGAGAGCGACATGTTCACTCCACGACGTGTGGCAGAGTAATGCGTATTCATCGGTCTGCCCTCACCTCTCCTGAAGCGATGAAGGTTCGCTCTAGCCCCGCTATCCATGGTGACACAACGGCAGCCGAGGACTGTTTGCCTAGCGTCTACCCTCTCCGAGACCGCAACGACCACTGCTTGCTCGTACCGGCAACTGTTATCGCATCAAGTTGGGAGATGGGCTTGGCTGTGACGTCAGGCATCTCTAGTGGATAGCAACTAGCAATGTGAATCTTTCACGGTTTCATGGTGGGGGTGACTCACACTGTTTAATATAAAAGAAATGCCTGGCACACTATGAAATCAGTAGACGAATATATCTGCAGCAGTTAGCAATTGGTAGAGTGTTATTCAGTTCGTAATAGAAGGAAGACGGTGAGTGTATTTGTCTGTTGGAAATTGTTTATATTTTCATATATATTTTCATCATGTCCGTTTCAAAAGTAGACTTGAATAAAATTAATAATTTGATTGTACAGGAGGTTGAAATACTAGAGCAAAAGGCCTTATCATCATTGCCAATTGATGAAGTGTACATAATTAAAAATATGTCAACTTATTCTACACGATTTGGTAAATCAATTTTATTAACTTTGCAAGATGTGAGCAATGATAAATTATTTAAAACATGGCTACCAAAACGTATTTCGTTGCAATTCAGTGATGACGATATATCTTGTATCAACTCATCAGGTGGTAAATATACGATGATGTATTTAGGACAGAGCCAACAAAGTTTTGCTGGCATGAAAACGCGATCTCTAGTCAAATTCAATATGATTGAATAATAGTAATAATTTATAGTGAATTTCTTTAGGTCATAGCTTACAAAGTTTTTTTTGGTGTGAAAACGATAACTCTAGTCAAATTCAATATGATTGAATAATAATAGTAATTATAATGAATTTCTTATTGTTTTATTAATATTCATATATTAGATGATAATTATATGGAAATATAAACATTACTAACTTAGTTGAATACACTCACTTTGTAACTACAAGTAAAATGGGAATGTGAGTATTATATCACTGAAAAATTGGAGGTTGCTTATTGTTTTTTTTTTTTGTTCGATTTCAGTTCCACCATTTAAAGATGTGGATGCAGTACGCAAGTCAAGATTGGGTCGATATTGTAGATCTCAAATCATCGGTTCAACATTTGTCGTCTAAATTGAAGGTGTTGGGTGATGGAGCCGAACATGCAAGCGTTTATGATATGAGTGTATGCTATGATGAAAAACAAATCGAATTATGCCTTCGTGATGCTGAGAACTATTGGAGTGGTGCAGAAGTTTGCAACAAATTTTTGGATAATGAATTGGAATTGTGGCAACTTTGTGAGGTTATGATTGAACTGAACCTAAGAAGATTCCTGTATAGCCTCCAACCATACTTGCCAGAATGGATTATTCATCACTTTGAATTGAATGATGAAAATCGAGAGGAAATTGAAGATGGTCGCGAAAATGATGATTATGAGGAAGAAGTTATTTTAGATAGTCTGTATGTTCCTGTGAATCATAAATAATGTCAAATAAAAAACTTTGTATTATTTTCATGTTTTATTTATTTAAATCTGATGAAATACAATAGAAAATGATTACAAAACAATAAATATGATATAAAATACAATACATGATATAAGTCAGTTACAAATAAAAAAAAAAAAAGATCATAAAACAGTACATGATAGAGTGAAAAAAAAGTGTCAATATCTGCTATGAACTGAACCATCCAATGCATTGTATGTTAAAACTGTATCATGCAAAATTAATGCATATACTTTAGTGTTGTCTGGAAACTTGGTCTTCCTCGTCTCAAACTCAATCTTTATATCAATAGTTGATGATTTTGTTGCATTCGGTTGATGGGAACAATCGATGACGAATAGTGGATTCTCTCTAAATTGTCCAATGTCCATCAGAGGTTCACTCATATCTTTATCATAATAACTTCGCTGGAAACTCTCAAAAGCATAATAAGCAGGAGCATCAAGTTTTTTATCGAAATTCAAATTCCAACGCTCATATGGATAAACTTCAGAATTCAAGTATACTCGAATACTATTGATATCAGCAGTTGTGAATTTTGTAATATCTTGTGTTCTATCTTCAGATGTGGTAGTACTTTGGAATGCGATGATGACAAAACGAGGAGTTTCCAATGCGTTAGTTGTTTTGATGGCCCATATGTCTGAAGAAGTCCCACGTAATGATGGTAGTTCATAGAGGTCCCACATACGATACGCCAACTTGATTTTGGCATTCAGACCGCTTTTGTTTATTCTACTCAAAAGTTTGAGCTTGTGTTTATCATCTGGTACAATATGCCTTATTTTCCATTCGATTTTATTTATTTCCAAATCAGCATCAACCTCACCTATATATGAGTTTTTGAATGATCGAGCGATAATCAAAATCAATTCCTGTTTGGCATTCAAGATACTTTTGTTGTAATCTTCAGCAAAACCCATCAAATATTTCAGTGGTAGTTTTCCACTAAAAACATGACTGTTTGTATCCAAGATATCTTGCTTCAATTGTGAAAGTCCCCAACCAGATGTCAATAATGTGTTAGCATGAGATTGTCCAAATGATATCATGGTTTTCATTGTAGATGTTATCCCAGGTTTTCTAACAACAGCCACTTGTTCACCTCCCATTTCATAACGAATTTCGTCAAAGAGAAATGCAATTGCATTATTCGAGAGATAGCATGTTTTCGCTACATCTTTGGGGGTGAATTTACCTTCTATGTAAATGAAGCTCTCGGCAATATCTAGTATAACATCTTGATTATTGATTGCAATTCTGATTTCATCCGAATTCCTGAATAGCGGTGATCCATAGGGCTTATATGTGTGCTCATGTAAACTTATGAGAGAATGATCGAGCACTGGTTCATTGAATATATTCAACTTTTCATTGTTTGTTTCGAGCACCATTGTTATTTTCTCACTTTCAATCCAATCGATTTCAAAAATTTAAGATCACTCACAGACAGAGCGTTATGTGCTAACTGTTTAGCATACACTTGTGGAATGAGCTTCTTTTTATGCACACCTTTCTTTTTGATAGTGCAACTCGTTTGGGATTGTTCAATGCGATTTTGTCTATTATAAATGAAACCCATAACAACAGTTATTCGATTTTCTTCAATTCCAAAATAATGAAAATCTCTTCTTCACTTCCAAAATCGATAAGGTTATTTTTTTCATCCAAAATACGCACTGTAATGTTGTGAATCAATTGACGACCTTCTGGACTGACAGGCATATATATAATACTGTGTGGTTCTTTAGTAAGATTGTAGCCAGGTTCAACATCAATATCGAATGAGAAAAGAATGTGGGATTCTTCACCATTTATATATGAACCAGATATTATATTGCAATCTAAGCGGATAAGTCTCACAGTTGTAATGTTTATTGGTAATGATGATTCATGTATCTGATTTGGTGGAAATATTTCATGAGCGAACCCCATCATTTCTGCTATTGAATTTGGATGTGTCAGATCAATTTCATATTTGGATCGCATTTCACATTTGAATGTATTATTATTGGCGTGTAGATAGAAAATATCATCTGCAACGACATCATTTGGTTTTTTATCATGAAACAATCTGAACATGATATGTTTCTGTATGACGGCATTGATCTCTTCTATTTCATAAGCACCACATGGAATTTCAATTGTCAACTTTTGGGGTATCGATGAGTTGTCATTACTGATTCTAAAACTAACTAAGTTATTAGCTTCAGTTATATTATTGATTGTATTGCATCCATAGAATCCCAAAAGTCCTAATCCATAACGACTGTTCCTATCCAATTCAATTGGTGGAAAAAAATCCGCACTCAAGACACTTGTCCCGACAGCTTGTAGCTCGAACTTTCGTGACATGACTGATGAATATTTTGAAACACATTTCAATTTATTATTGTACACAGCAACAGCACATTTGAGACAATTTACACTTTTTGGAAGGTGTTGTATTGTAATAAGTATCATTTTTATTGATACCAATATTCACATCCTCTATATTACAAATACAACACATAGATTTCCGAGGTATAGGACCGTCATTAACATCCGATTCTGAATTTTGATCGTGGTGGTGGTGCTCATAACAATATCTATGTTTCATTATATCGATGTCATCTTGCAGATGCTTAGGCAACTTTTCCCAAACATATGCAATCTCATGTGCAACACATGCAAGTATCACTTCCTTAGGCATATTTGCAAGCATCACTTTATCCATTTTTTTCAAGGTACCATATTTTGAAAACATTCTAAGTGAAAACCCCATTCCCTTGATAGCCTCCCGATCCAGTTTTGGTGTTGAATCCATTTTTATTTGGAAAATTATTTAGAGAGAAACTGCAAGCACAAGTGACCACAGAGAACTGTATTAAATTTCTGTTGTCGATCATAGTTATATTTGATTTTTACATTCGAACATTTTCGAAAGAATCGAGTCAATTCCAATGGTGGGGGTAGATCTCCAAAACTATCGAAATATGTGACTTCTTTCCCACATTTTTTATATGCCACCCAATGTGTTCCTGGTCCACTTATTCCATCTAAATTAACAATAGCTGTCTCGTTTTGTTTTGGACCTGAAGATGGTAATCTATCACGCATAAAAACACCACGAAAATGTGGAATTTTCATTTTTTGTGCATAATAACTGAGATCGAGATCAGTAAGAGGCCTCTGAGGTAGGGGTTCAATTAGTTTTTTGTTTTGTTTGTGGCTTTGTATGGTTTTAAATATAGTCCTAAACCTTTACGGTATGGTTTGAGATATATTCCACTTCCGCGTTTGCCTAATGCTACAGCCTCCATGGTTTTATTGTGACGATTGGCTTCCATTAAAGCCGCTCTGCTGGCTTTTGCCGAATTCACGGCCTTGGTAATACCAGCAGCAGCTCCCGCCAAACTTCCTAGTGCGGATAGTCCAGCAAAAATTGGTATCAATGGTAAAAGTCCACCGATCTTGGGAACAGGAATTATGCGTGGTGTGCGGATTTTCTTCTTTCCACCGGCAGCTTTAAGGTATTTACGTGCCGCCTGCAATGCCACAGTGATAGCTTTTTTGCTATTATTCGTCACAAATTGATTCCCACCAGCTTTCTTCAATACATTTCGCACTTTATGGACTATCCCAGCACCAAATGCAACTTTTTTAATTTTATTTTTCTTCGTTTGTTTCCTCTTACATTTTTTCTTATTGGTACTACAACCCATGCCCATATGTCTTTTCGCTTTCATAATGTTGGTGACAAGTAATGCAGCTGCTCTTTCCCCAATACTCGCGTCCTTCGATTTAACCCTATCCCAAGCGCTGTATTCAAGTTCTTTGTCGGCTAAATGTCTTGCTGCAAGATCGGATGGATGCTTAGAATATTGAATATCGTGTTTTTTGCATTCAATATCTAATTTATTGATTCCAGGGTCGTTACGAGCTAAACGTTGTTTCAATTTTGTACCCGGTCCACAGTATTGATAACCTCCGGTAGATGTAATTCGAAAGGAAGTTTGTTTATTAAATCATTAACAAAACCACAACCTCTTTTAATTTTACGATCACTTTCAATACGTCCGTATCGTTTGATGGTACACATTGAAATGAATAAGCTAATAACATTTATATAGTCTCCAACCACGGCACGATGCGCATTGTAAAACAGAAAGAAAAGTTTGCTGTAGATAATCTAGATGAGAAATTTGGTTGTGGATTGAATGGACAAAGGGTATTCAGACATGGTCCACTACTTCCATCATCAGTTCGAGGACTCATTATAGGACCTTCAAATTGTGGAAAGACGAATGCAATGATATCACTATTAACACATCCACAAGGACTGAGATTTAGAAATGTGTATCTCTATTCGAAATCACTCAATCAACCTAAATATCAGTACTTGCGAAGTGTTTTGGAACCTATAAAAGGATTAGGTTTTTATACATTCAGCAATAATGCAGAAATAGTGGAACCCTCCGACGCTAAGCCTAATTCTGTTTTCATTTTCGATGATGTAATATGTGAAAAGCAAGATATTATTAGATCATATTTCTGTATGGGACGTCATAAGGATGTTGATTGTTTTTATCTAGCACAGACATATTCACGGGTACCCAAACAGTTAGTGCGTGACAATACCAATTTCATTATAATGTTCAAACAAGATGAGACGAATTTACATCACATTTATTCAGATCATGTTTCACCCGATGTAACATTCAAACAATTCCAATTGATGTGTGTTAAATGCTGGGAGGACCAATATGGATTTCTAGTCATTGATAAGGATAGAAAAATAGATGAAGGTAGATATCGCAAAGGATTCGATAGTTTTATATACCCATGATCTTGTTTTTGGAACTTATTCGATCACTGAATATTGTAGTGGTCACTTCACCAACGAATTAAGCTTTAATTCAAAAAAAAGGGCATTATGAATACAAAAAAAGATCCTGAAAATAAAAACAATGAAATAAATTTGAAACGTCAACTAGTAGAGACAACAGAAGCTGTCAGGCAGAAATTCAACTCTATCAAGAATGATAATATTGAAAATCGTACGACACTTGAAAGATTGTATGAGCCCATAATGAAACCATTGAATGTTTTATCATCAAACGCTACTTCTAAATCACCAGTGTTATCACCAAATCATGGAACTGTTCAATCTACTTCAAATTATCCCATGAGTACTCCAATAGGAAGAAAACAATCTTTTGGTAGTGTATCATCTGTGAATAGTGACACGAGCACACTTCAAGACGATATGAGAACAACTCTATTCGAAACACCATCATCGTCCCACATCGATTCCTCGGATCCTGACATCTCACCTGTTATGAATGAAAGTGGTGAAGATGTTTTGATGAAACATTTGAATAATATAAAATCTAGAAATCCAGCATATGATGGAACATTTGGCGTACGTATGGATCCAATTACACAAAAGCTGAAAATGGGAAGTCTAGTGGTAAATTTCAAAGATGGAAACATTTCATTTTGGGATGCTAATAAAGTGAAAAAATATGAATGCGCAGGTAGTCCAGAATTGTATGATATGATTTTTTTGAAGAATCCACAAGATGTTGATAATGAAGAAACTCGTCAAGTATATTCCAAAATATTGAAAATAACGAATGCTCCATATAAACAATATCATCTGAAGAATGGTTTTAAAAATACAAATTCTAAAAAATTTCGTGAAGTTATCAAACCTCTATTAGACTCACGACAATATCCAATAAGAAGTAGAAGTAAAATTGGTGGAGCACTCAAACGAGTGAAAATGGAGAAAATATATAATTCTAAACCTGTGAATTATGTGTACTGGAATTCACCGAAAGAGTTAGTTGCTCGCCTACGACTATTGGTAGCTTCAAAGTCAGCCGGACATACCGGACATGATAATGAAATAATTTCAATAATTGAAGAATTACGTGAAGAAGGTATAATATATTAACATATTCACATGTAATGATCACTGTCACATCATCATTCAATGCAGTAACATTATCACCTTTTCTCTTTAATCATATTGAAATAGAATGACTAATGAAATAAGTGATGTCAAACGACAAGTTGTTAATGAATTACATAAACCTGCAAGACGTAATTTTCGTAGAAGAATAACCACCATCAAAGGTTTTGCAGATCTATGGCAAATAGATTTAGCTGAACTGCAACCTTATGCAAAAAGTAATGAAGGATACCGATATATACTTGTAGTGATAGATTGTTACTCCAAATATCTGTGGACTGTAGCAGTTAAAGATAAAACAGGTAGTACAGTAACTAATGCAATGAAACATGTACTGAAAGAAGCCAAATACTCCCCCAAACACATACAAAGCGATCAAGGGAAAGAATTTTTCAATAAAAGCTTCTCATCTCTCATGCGAGAATATAATATCAATCATTATTCAACATTTAGCACAAAGAAGGCAGCTATAGCAGAAAGAGTGATTCGTACAATAAAGGCATGGCTCTACAAGGAATTTTCGATGAGAGGTCACCACAAATGGCTTGATATTCTTCCAATTATAACTAGTAGATATAATAATAAAGTTCATCGTACAATAGGTATGGCACCCATCAATGTTGATTCAACAACAAAATTAAAATTCAAGGGTATCAATGGAATTGGAGGAAGACAAAGTAAACCCAAATTCCAATTAAATGATATTGTACGTATAAGTAAATACAAACATATTTTTGAAAAGTCTTACACTGCGAATTTTACCACGGAGCTATTCAAGATTGTTAAAATTAATAAAACCATCCCAACGACTTATAATCTTGAAGATATGAATGAACAGCCGATTAGAGGATGTTTTTACGAAGAAGAGTTATTACGAACGAGAATCCTGACGTATATCTGATTGAGAAGGTGTTGAAGAGAAGAAAAAATAAAGTATATGTAAAGTGGTTAGGCCTTCCTAGCGAACAAAATTCTTGGATTGATGAATCAAATATGGTTTAAATGTATATAATAGTGACTTTTATGAATAAAGTAATATTAAAGTTCATTATTGTTTTCATTTCAATTATAAGTATGTGAACTGAAAAATATTGCAGCGGTAAACATTGCCCCAGCCATTCGCAATGTTCTGTGTATACCAAACCAAATTAATTGTATACTCCATTCCCGCTTATATTTTTCAACTCACGATATTGAAAACACATTATCATTCCCAAAACTAATCGCCGTCACTTTGAAATGCAGTATCCAACTCTTTTTGCCAATTATCTCTCACTGATAATGCTGTCTCATAAAGCTTAGTCGACTCCTCAAGCTCAGCCTGAGCTTGCATTCTCGAACGTTGATGGAATTGCTTATCTTTACCAATTTTTGAACGGAGTTCATCAGCATCTTTAGACATTCTAGCCAATTCAACCTTCGCTAATGCAATCTTGGCATCTAATGCTTCAAGAGTTTCATTATTAGCATTAATAGCTCGCTCACTCTTTTCAAGTTCAGCAATAGTCATCTGTGCCTTTACAAGACGGCATTTTGCTTTCCTTTTCATTTCCCCAAACCGATGGAGGGGGCTGAAAGAAGATAGCGGTTCAGCTTTCAAATCACTCTTCATTTCTTTAGGAGTACCTTTTGGCTTCCTCTTCGATCTGTCACTTTTCGTTGCGGGTTTTTTCTGTCGCACAACACTTTTGGATTCTTTCTTTTCTTTAAAGTCAGTGACAATCGATGAAGATGCCTTAGTAACCTTCCTCTTGATTGTTCTAGATTTCTTATCAACACCAAGAGGAAGGGTAGATGAAGAGTGTTTGAGTGATGATAATTGCGAAACGATCGGATTTTCAATAATAATTTGCTCATTTGGTTCTGGCACATCTGCAAAGTTAACGAAGTCGTTAATATCAAAATCATTTATCGAATCTTGACTCGATAAATGTAATACTGGAATATTTTCAAAATCAGTCTGATCGATATCAACAAGTGGTGAACCATCTTCAGCAATCAATAGCGGCATAGAGCTCATGATTATTAAGGTCTGAGGAATGATATGTGATAGCAATAGAATGTGGATAGGAAAGGTGATGATGTTACTGAGACCTCACCATTTATAGAAGAAAATAAACTAGCGCATGCGCTCTTTCATCAACTGGCACATGCGCTCTCTCACTAAACTATTCACGCATGTAACAATCTTTGTCATTTAAGAGGAAAACTTTGTGTTGCATGCATGTATTTTTAAATGTTAGAAAATAATACAAATAAATTCAAAATATATATATATTTATTAATAATAGAGGACAATAACGATAATAAAAAATGAAAAATGTTAATATGTCTCTGTGGATGTGGAACGTTCTTTGACTCTATTCCTCAATAGTTGTTGCTCGTGCGTCAAACACCAACATTGAAAAAAATGGATTCTCCTATTGGGGTAGAGTTGACCAACCTTCTCACACAGATCCCAAGTACTTCTACATGCATTGCATACATGATTCCAACAATTCATGGAATATGTATCACAACGCAAACAACGTTGCAGTGGAGTTGGAACGGCAGCACAGATACCACAAATATTTCTACAGATACCTATATTGTTAAATATTATAGGTTCGGAACACTTCAGACACTGTAACTGTTGTTGACGATAATCCGATTTTGTTCGCTTCGGTGGATGAGAAGGAGGCGATAGTTGAATCCGCAACACGCAATCACTACACATACCAGTACATGGATTGATTGAATCCTTAGGTCTACTTATTTGACAAAAGTAGCACACAATAGCCCCTGCAATCATCATTGGGTAGACACACACTTTTGGTTTTTCATTCCACTCTTTTGGAAACGGCATTTTACTAATTCGATTAGAAATATAAAGAGATGACTTACAGAAACTCTGAATGCTCTCTCCTATACCTACGATCTCTATTTATACAAATCAACATCATGTGGAAGTATAGTGGGATAACTTCTCCTACTATTCCACTCTAAACGAGTCAAGTGGGAGTCGCATCACCTCCTATATAAGTTGACTTGCAAACCTAGAGTTCATTCATTCACTCTCTACAACTGTGAGCAAACAACAACAAGATGAATTCTGCAAAAATAAATGCTGCATTAAATAGAATAGCTGCTGTTGATGAAAACAATTGGATAGACGAATCAGATGATGAGGATGTCAATGTTCCGCTAGAGGAAGTAATAGTTGAAGCAGAAGATGTTGGAGTCGATGAAGATGAGATAGACGAAGTTGAAAACGAGGCCAACCAAAGCGACGAAGATGATGACGTGATGGAGTTTGAGAGGGTCATGGATGAAGAAGGAGATGATGAAGGGATAGAAGCTGACACAACTGAAGGTGATGGTGCTATGAGGATCGGTATGCGAACACTCAATGTCAGTGAGACACTGGAAGATCCCTTGGATTTGTATTGTGCATTGGATGCATACGTATTGATCAGCACAATAGATGGAGAGAACAAAAAACTATGTTGGTGCTGCTTTCGGTTTTATTCGCATAGAAACAATAATGGAGGGTGGTATGCCCATGTCAACACCCACAACACTGTCTCAATTATGGAAATGGGACAGAATTGGTGTGAAGCTTGCGAGAGGCCACTAACAAACTTCACCCGAGTATCTACATGTATTATATGTAATAATGTCCAACCTGTGGCACAATAAACCGTGGACCTACTGGTCAAAAAAAAAACAACAGCCCTTTTCAGGGCTACATTATTCACACAAACAGTAGTTAGTTGTATTAGTATTCATAGATTATGTGACAAATGAATACTTTGATTAATAAAAGTCTAAGTTGGAAATTTGTTAGTCTTTGAATATCTATACATTATATGACAAATAAATTACTACTTTGACTGAAAAGTCGAAATTTGGAATTTGATAGTCATTGAATATCTATGCATATGATGAGTACTACTTTAAATGAAAGTTGAAGTTGGCATTTGTCAATCATTCATATGCATATAATGATGAATACTTTCACATACATATATTTCGTTTGAGATTATAATGTTAACATAATGTTAACAATGGTATGAATCTGTTTCTGTTTGAAAGTATAATGGTAGCTCTGAAAAGAGCTATTTTTTTTATTGTTTCAGTCTTTAATTGTAGCCCTGAAAAGGGCTGTTATTTTTTTATTAATCCATGCAATGATATGGACTAACGCTCCTCATCATCAGAAACAATAATTATGGTATCGTCATCTGAATCAGATGATATACTAATGATATCATCCTCATAGTAGTCATCTGAATCAGATGATATACTCATGATGTCGTCGTCGTCATAATCAGCTGAATCAGATGATATACTAATCACATCATCCGCATTATTATCGTCAACAGCATCTATGTCGTCCTGAATACCTTGTTCCACTCGTTCTGCGAAATCATCAGGAAGATCATAGATTCGCTGCAGAAATTGAGCGAAGGTTGTACTCAAATGATCAGACGTTGAATCTATTTCATGTACTTGGATGGGTCCTGTACTCGACATTGTGGAAGAATGATATAGAACTGGGATTGTTGCTATATTTATATTGGAAGAAATGAAATGGAGGGGGTGAAATGTAGAACAGTGTTTGAGATTCGAAAACATCAAGAATGAAACTCTGAGCGATTATTAGGAGAAATTCTAGTGATTATTATGGAAAAAAAACTAATAAGAGGGAGAGGAAGGGAGGAAGACACTGCCCCAGCCTCGCAGTGCCTCGTGTACACCAACCAAAAAGTGTGTACTCCGTGGAAGGAAAGGAAAGGAAATGATGGACGAGTAGATGATTATATGTCATCATCGGAATTGAGGACATCATCATCGATTAGGATTGGGGATGGCGGAGGACTATCCTCGATGAGGATAGGGGATGGTGGAGGACGTCTAACGTCAAGCTCGTCATCAGCATCATCACCAGAGTCGTCGTCGTCATCATCGTCGTCGTCGCTACTCATTGGGACAATGTCATCATAAGCAGGGTCCCACCATCCGTCAGGATCTGGATATTCCGAGTCATCCAAGTGTCCTTCGTCACTGCCAGTGACATGCTGAACTTGCATCCTGATGTCGTGATCCCGGTATCGTATGGCGGACTGTGGGGTTCCGTGGTGGAAGAGACAACCTGTACCTGGCTGTTATCCCAGTAATTGAAGTTGTACCCCTGATCCGGGCAGCTATAGGGTTCGGAGGTTGAATCGGGTTCCATCTCGATGCTAGCTGATCAACTGAATGTTTCATCAGATGATTTCTACTTTTATACTTTCGAGAGGGAGTGGGAGAGGAGTGGAACATTGAGTAGGGGTAAATTGTAGTGTGACATAAGACATATTCAATGAGTAGGGGTAAATTGCAAAGTGACATAAGACATATTCAATGAAAGAGATACTTGAATGGATAAAATACAAATGAAATATACTTGTCGATTTCACTATGAAACATGTCTATTTTTTTATTTTTTAAATTTTCTTCACATGAAATTATTTACAAGTGATTAGAGAACACAAAAATTGATGTGAGGTATTTGTCTAGAAGAACTTGGAATTGAAATAAAAAAATAATAATGATAATAAGAGGAAGTGAAGAAAAATGCTCCAACCATCGCATTGTTCAATGTGTACCAAACCAAAAAACAGTGTACACCCTTTATTTCACTTCCTTTTCCTTTATTCAATATAAACTTAACAAATATAAACTTAAAACTACCATAATTAAATACTCCTAACTAACCTAAAACTAATCTTACATTTACACTTCATCTACAAAAAGAGTGTCCATAACTGTCACTACTTTTTTGTACAGCTCTATCGAAGAGGTCTTTGCTTTACACCTTTCCTGCAGAGATGCATAATTCCGATCTATTTCGGCCATTTCCTTTTGGAGTTCCCTCCGTCGGTTATCCATTTCAGCCATTTGTCGCTTCATGGTAACCAACTCGGCCTCGCTAGATCGGGCAGCTCGTTCTGCTTTCTTGCATCTCTGCAGAAAAACACTCATCTTTTCACTAACCTCTCCGATAGGCTGTGGCACCAACACCTCAGGATCCGCCGGTGTCGCTGGCAGCGGTGGTAGTCGCGTCACCAACGGCGACAATATCACCAACTCCGGAGAAGGACTCCTCGGAATTTCCACTGCTGCTGGTGCTGCTGCTGGTGTGGAGGCCCTCTTACGAGAGGTCGAAAAACTACCTGCATAAGGATTAGTCCTATTGCAAGTAGCTCGGTACTTTGAAATAGGACCAACCTTTGCTGCAGGTCGTTGGCAAACCTTCTTCACAGCCCTGACTTCCTCCTCCTCCTCGAATAAGTCAGGGCTAGAAGATCTGCACCTAACTCGCGAACGCGAAGTGGTTGGCTGGTCAACCGTCACCGCTCTCGAAGATGCTGCCTCCTCCTGGTCAGCGGACACCGGCAGAATAGACGCCACAGCATTATTCACCTCCTGTGTATTGGTTGCCATTCTGAAAAAGAAGAAATAATACAAAGTTAGTTGATATAAAAAAATAACATTCCTAATTTACTTACTCAAATATCAAGTTGGTCGTTGGAACGTACTGCCTTGTTGTGGAGTGGACTGCTCTCGATGAGATGACTTCTCGAACTGAATGTTGTGGAGTGCTCTCCGGAGGGTATCGACTTCGATGCGTGAGCGGTGGAAAATGGTGGGAGCGCACATGCGCGATGAGGGTAGGGGTGTACATGCGCAAATGTTGGGAGTCGGGGGGGCGGGGCTTCGGGAGGGGAGGGGCGGGGCTTCGGAAAAGGGGGCGGGGGGGGCTTCGGAAAAGGGGGGGTATCCGAAAAAAGTTGGTGGCTGGACGGGGGGGGGGGGGGGGGGGGGGGGGGGGGGGGGGGGGGGGGGGGGGG